>NC_047026.1:18189592-18489592 GCF_902652985.1 Pecten maximus
TGTAGTTTCTCGGAATCATCAACAAAATGCTGTGGATGATGACAGTTTCATATGTAGCTACTTTGTGTAAGATACAGCAGCCAACAATTTTAAGTCACACAAATAATTGAACCTGGAAAATATTCATGCCGTTATGCTCTATAACACACAACAGAAGCATTTGTTTGACCTTGAAATGCAAATGGCGGCTGTGAATAATATCAAACAACAAATATGGCACAAATGGAGATATTTCAGTCAAATAGAAATGATCCTATATCGTACTAATAAGACATCTAATCATATAAAGAAGGAACGTTTTCAAGACAAATAGTTAAACTGTGGACTTTTGGGCTTTATTAAAAATTATGCATCTTTTATTTCAAACTTAGCTACTGAACAATTTATCCTAAAAACAATCTTCATTCCCTGTTCAGGGTTCTCAATAGCGTCTAATTAGAGCATATTAGGAGTTTGAATTGTCCCTCTATATTCCAAATTTGTGTGATATTATTCACAGCCGCCATCCTTGTACAAATAAATGAAAATGTCCTATTTAATGATTTAGACATTTGTAAGCATTACGACATAGCTCTTTTGTGTAATATATGTGATACATATGAGCCAATTGTGTTCTCTTGGAACATGCATTTCCGCATGTTTTGTCGAAATTTACAAACAGCTTAACAAACTAAATGTCAACAACAAGACCTATGATTAGCCGTGATACACATCAAACAATTAATCAAGTTACTCCTGTTAAATTGTCTCAGAGAAGTGATTTATAGGTTTGCAAAATATCACAGGATTTGCTCTTTAGATGGACCTTAATGGCGGCCTCTCATGGCTACGAGATGTATACGTGTGGTGAATGTGTGTGTATTTTGGGAGATCACGGTTTGCTGATGTTTGTTTCCTCGCAGAACTGATGCCGATATTATAGTGATAAGTTACAATGGATGAACCAGCTGTCACACTCCTCAAGTACCATTTTATAGACTCTAGTGAGTCTCGGCTCTGGACAGAATCTAAAGCCTTCCTCATTGGAGCGAACGCTCAACTAAAGGCCAAGAGCGGGGCAATGTCAAGAGTGATAAGGAAGAAGAAAGACTTGGAAAGAGAGAAAATATAAGATCCCAAATTAAGTCGCCGCTTATGAATCATGCAATGGGGACGGCAGTTATAATTCTTAAATGCAGGACTCCAACATGGAAGGTGAAAGTATTAGCAAGCGATACACAGTAGTAGGGCAGAAGAGAATCGCAAAAGTAAGGGGCGGGAAATACAATGGAGGAATGGATAACAGAACGAACAAGGGAGGGATGAAAACTGCAAATACCAGAAAGGGACTAAATAATGAAAAACAGAAAAAAAAAGATCAATAAGGAAAAGGGATGAATGAAACATGAAATAAGAGAAAACGGTCAAATAAAGGTTAGGTATTGAATAGGGGGGAAATGAAGACAGAAGGAAAGACGATATGACGGAGGAGGAGGAGGAGGAGGTAGTGAGTGGGTGGGAAAGGAAGACGGAAGGAAAGACGATATGACGGAGGAGGAGGAGGAGGTAATGAGTGGGTGGGAAAGGAAGACAGAAGGAAAGACGATATGACGGAGGAAGAGGAGGTAATGAGTGGGTGGGAAAGGAAGACAGGAGGAAAGAAGATATGACAGAGGAGGATGAGGTAGTGAGTGGGTGGGAAAGGAAGACAGAAGGAAAGACGATATGACGGAGGAAGAGGAGGTCATGAGTGGGTGGGAAAGGAAGACAGAAGGAAAGACGATATGACAGAGGAGGATGAGGTAGTGAGTGGGTGGAAAAGGAAGACAGAAGGAAAGACGATATGACGGAGGAAGAGGAGGTAATGAGTGGGTGGGAAAGGAAGACAGAAGGAAAGACGATATGACAGAGGAGGATGAGGTAGTGAGTGGGTGGGAAAGGAAGACAGGAGGAAAGAAGATATGACAGAGGAGGATGAGGTAGTGAGTGGGTGGGAAAGGAAGACAGAAGGAAAAACGATATGACGGAGGAAGAGGAGGTAATGAGTGGGTGGGAAATGAAGACAGGAGGAAAGAAGATATGACAGAGGAGGATGAGGTAGTGAGTGGGTGGGAAAGGAAGACAGAAGGAAAGACGATATGACGGAGGAAGAGGAGGTAATGAGTGGGTGGGAAAGGAAGACAGGAGGAAAGAAGATATGACGGAGGAGGAGGAGGTAAAGAGTGGGTGGGAAAGGAAGACAGGAGGAAAGACGATATGACGGAGGAAGAGGAGGTAATGAGTGGGTGGGAAAGGAAGACAGAAGGAAAGACGATATGACGGAGGAGGATGAGGTAGTGAGTGGGTGGGAAAGGAAGACAGGAGGAAAGAAGATATGACAGAGGAGGATGAGGTAGTGAGTGGGTGGAAAAGGAAGACAGAAGGAAAGACGATATGACGGAGGAAGAGGAGGTAATGAGTGGGTGGGAAAGGAAGACAGAAGGAAAGACGATATGACAGAGGAGGATGAGGTAGTGAGTGGGTGGGAAAGGAAAACAGAAGGAAAGAAGATATGACGGAGGAGGAGGAGGTAATGAGTGGATGGGAAGGAAGACAGAAGGAAAGACGATATGACGGAGGAAGAGGAGGTAATGAGTGGGTGGGAAAGGAAGACAGAAGGAAAGACGATATGACAGAGGAGGATGAGGTAGTGAGTGGGTGGAAAAGGAAGACAGAAGGAAAGACGATATGACGGAGGAGGAGGAGGTAATGAGTGGGTGGGAAAGGAAGACAGAAGGAAAGACGATATGACAGAGGAGGATGAGGTAGTGAGTGGGTGGGAAAGGAAGACAGGAGGAAAGACGATATGACAGAGGAGGATGAGGTAGTGAGTGGGTGGGAAAGGAAGACAGAAGGAAAAACGATATGACGGAGGAAGAGGAGGTAATGAGTGGGTGGGAAAGGAAGACAGGAGGAAAGAAGATATGACAGAGGAGGATGAGGTAGTGAGTGGGTGGGAAAGGAAGACAGAAGGAAAGACGATATGACGGAGGAAGAGGAGGTAATGAGTGGGTGGGAAAGGAAGACAGGAGGAAAGAAGATATGACGGAGGAAGAGGAGGTAAAGAGTGGGTGGGAAAGGAAGACAGGAGGAAAGACGATATGACGGAGGAAGAGGAGGTAATGAGTGGGTGGGAAAGGAAGACAGAAGGAAAGACGATATGACGGAGGAGGAGGAGGTAGTGAGTGGGTGGGAAAGGAAGATAGAAGGAAAGGCGATATGATGGAGGAGGAGGTAGTGAGTGGGTGGGAAAGGAAGACAGAAGGAAAGACGATTTGATGGAGGAGGAGGTAGTGAGTAGATGGGAAAGGAAGACAGAAGGAAAGAAGATATGACGGAGGAGGAGGAGGTAATGAGTGGATGGGAAGGAAGACAGAAGGAAAGACGATATCACGGAGGAGGAGGTAATGAGGAAGTAGGAAATGAGGTATATTAAGGGGATAGTAAGTGTATGACGTATGAGGTTTGATGGAAGAGATGAGTTGTATGATCGAGAAGTGTATGATGGGAAGGAAAGGGAATGTATGGTTAGAGGGGAAGGCGATTGATTGGAGGGGCAAGTGAATGATGGGAGGAAGGGGTCATGATGGTAGTAGGGTATGAGGGAAGGAGGAGGTGTATGATGGGAGAGGGGAGGTGTATGGTTGGAGGGAGGAGGTGTATGATGCGTAGGAGGAGGTGTATTATTGGTAGGAGGAGGTGTATTATTGGTAGGAGGAGGTGTATGATGGGTAGGAGGAGGTGTATGATGGGTAGGAGGAGGTGTATGATGGGTAGGAGGAGGTGTATGATGGGTAGGAGGAGGTGTATGATGGGTAGGAGGTGTATGATGGGTAGGAGGAGTGTATGGTGGGTAGGAGGAGGTGTATTATTGGTAGGAGGAGGGTGTATGATGGGTAGGAGGAGGTGTATGATGAGTGGGAGGAGGTGTATGATGGGTAGGAGGAGGTGTATGATGGGTAGGAAGAGGTGTATGATGGGTAGGAGGAGGTGTATGATGGGTAGGAGGAGTGTATGGTGGGTAGGAGGAGGTGTATTATTGGTAGGAGGAGGTGTATGATGGGTAGGAGGAGGTGTATGATGGGTAGGAGGAGGTGTATAATGAGTAGGAGGAGGTGTATTATTGGTAGGAGGAGGTGTATGATGGGTAGGAGGAGGTGTATGATGGGTAGGAGGAGGTGTATGATGGGTAGGAGGAGGTGTATGATGGGTAGGAGGAGGTGTATTATTGGTAGGAGGAGGTGTATGATGGGTAGGAGGAGGTGTATGATGGGTAGGAGGAGGTGTATGATGGGTAGGAGGAGGTGTATGATGGGTAGGAGGAGGTGTATGATGGGTAGGAGGTGTATGATGGGTAGGAGGAGGTGTATGATGGGTAGGAGGAGGTGTATGATGGGTAGGAGGAGGTGTATGATGGGTAGGAGGTGTATGATGGGTAGGAGGAGGTGTATGATGGGTAGGAGGAGGTGTATGATTGGTAGGAGGAGGTGTATGATGGGTAGGAGGAGGTGTATGATGGGTAGGAGGAGGTGTTTGATGGGTAGGAGGAGGTGTATGATGGGAAGGAGGAAGTGTATGGTGGGTAGGAGGAGGTGTATGATGGGTAGGAGGGGGTGTATGATGGGTAGGAGGAGGTGTATGATGGGTAGGAGGTGTATGATGGGTTAGAGGAGGTGTATTATTGGTAGGAGGAGGTGTATGATGGGTAGGAGGAGGTGTATGATGGGTAGGAGGAGGTGTATGATGGGAAGGAGGAAGTGTATGGTGGGTAGGAGGAGGTGTATGATGGGTAGGAGGGGGTGTATGATGGGTAGGAGGAGGTGTATGATGGGTAGGAGGAGATGTATGATGGGTAGGAGGTGTATGATGGGTAGGAGGTGTATGATGGATATGAGGTGTATTATTTTAGGAGGGGAGATTGGAGGTGCTTCCAAACAGAAGTATATTTTACTGAAATATACATCAAGGACATTTTTGAAATAGTAAATTCATTTCTTTTCAGTCCTTCCCAACTTGTTACTTGTGATTCGGCTGCCATTTTAACTGCAGTATTTTAAATTAATTTATTAGAAAACCATTTATCCAAAAATTATGTAAATGAGCCGTGCATAAAATCGATATCAAAATCAGCTGTAATTAAATAAAAACCTGTCATGTTCATCGCTTATATTCAAAGGTAGCTCTGCAAATAAAACATTAACTCCAGGGGCTGTGCATATTTCGGACTTTTCATTTCTATCCGGCGGATGAGTATTTTCTTTTTCATAACAAATAAAGAATGTTTAGAGTTCCCATCACAATCTGTCAGCCAATTAATCATATGCAATGAATTGATCCGGTGTTTTTACATTTCCCTCCAGTTCTGTTTCCCTGCGCTATCATATAGCATCAAGGTGGTAGCGATTGATCCTCCCGGGGGGCCTTATACAAAGTTTACGCGCCAAATTGTATACTGGTGTACTGTTGTGGGGTCGTTTTCTATGCTAATTTCGATGGATTAGGATACGATTTTAGAGCATATAGCTGCCAGACAACGGTCAGTGATAGGTTAGGAAGGGTATGAAAATTTAATGATTTCAAATGTCAGTCAGTCCAAGCTGGTGATGATCCCAGTATATTGATCTGTATGGGGATACTCCACTAACGCCGATCCGTTTGGAATTGGATCAAGGACGGAAAGCTAAAATACATCGTTCATGGCTAACTTTGGTAACGGTCACAACAGAGCACACAGTTTAGCTTTCAAAACAGAAAGCAGAAATTACCTGTCCAAATCGAACACTTTATCAACTTCTGTAAACCGATCACTTCATTAAACTGTCTAAACCGAACACTTTTTCAACCTGTCGAAACGAACACTGTATTACTCTCTGTTGTAACTGAACACATGCTTGACATTTATCCAAAATGATGTTTTAGATGTTTTACTCTAAAAAGCACACAACCGAGTAAAATATTTCATTCATCTTTTATTTTTCAATATCTACATAACAAATCCAATGGGCCTGTATTGTGCATCTGTTTTCAGTTTACGAAGTACTTTCATGGAAGATTTAATTGGTGTGCATTTCTAAGCTGATTTAGTTCCATGGACCTGGGGCTCCATCTATACCGTTCAGTAGCTGTTGCATGTCATGAATCGGGACCTTGGAAATTCCGTGTAAGGAACAAAGCATATGAAAATTTGAGTCCCTTTGACCCCTGTGACCTTAAAGTGGGTCAAAGTTATCCATTTGAACAAACTTGGTTGTCCTTAATCTCATTATGCATCTTGTCAAATATCACCGTCCTGAGCCTCTTGGTTAATGATACTACTGACATATTGACCCCTGTGACGTAACAGTAGGTCAATGTTATTTATTCCAGTATATTACTGATTCAACTAAGACTACCCAATCGGAAAGCAACTCGGGCCTTTCTGTCATATCTTCGGAAAAACCGAAAGGCCCAGTGGTTTTCGGATTGTAACATTGCCGTGTGCCTTTTGATGCATGAGAGGGAGTCTTGGCTCATTTTGAAAAAAGTAGCCCTCAATCACAGCATGTTACTGCCAAAATATTGCTCCGAATCTAGAAATCGTTTAATAGGAAGTATTGACGCCGGAATAACGGACGACGGGCGGGCGGAAGACCGACAGCCATCTGGCAGGTTAGCTAAAAACGAATAGTATTATTTCATAAAACTCCTCCGATTTCTAGGTTCCCACTCATGCTGAAATTGAGGTCTTGGGTACAGACCCCTCGGGCTTTAAATGAGAGGGTGATTGTCATATTAAAGATGGCCTCTAAGTAATTATGATGGCTGACTGTAAGATCTTCTGAAGTTACTTATAGTGAGGTTGACATTAATGAAAAAAAAAAACAATAATTTTGTTTGAATATGAAAATTTTGTGGAACGGTAGCCAAATATGGGAGTGAAACAGACGAGACTTCGATTAAGATCACGCATATTGCATTATTTTGAAAGCACCGATGTCAAGTCTAGTAAGATTCAAACAGATACTCTCAGGGGAAATTAGCCTGTCGTAATATTTAGGGTTCTCAACTTAAAGTATTAAATTACCCCGACTACGACTGTCATATTTCAAAATATAATTTATTAAAACAATAAAATTACTTCTTTGAGAATATTAACACTTTGTAGTAATTACAACTTTCAAAGTGATGTAATTTGTTTTCGTGTATTACGTTAGTGATTTTTGTGTATTGCATCACTGTATGCTGTGAATTACGTTGGTGTTTTTGTATGTTACGTAAGTATATTTTGCTTATTACTGTATTAAAACAAACCACTCTTGCGTAAAACGCAATAGTGTTGATATCTTATATATCCCGTCACTCCGTTTTGTAATTATTTAACCTTTCCGTCATATGCAGTCATAGGAAAAACAGCACAAGTTAACGGATTTGTCATTAATTATTTCAAAAAGGAAACGTATGGAACGCCAAATTAACATATATTCAATTCATTGAACATATCTTCAATTACCAGGTTCAATTAATTGAAGATAGGTCCAATTATTTGTACCTATCTTTAATTATTTAAAGATAGGTACAATTGAATTGAACTTATCTTTAATTAAATTGGACCTATCTTCAATTGAATTGAACCTTTCTCTAATTAAATTGAACCCATCTTCAATTATTTGAAATAGATTCAATTGATTGAATATATGTTAATTGGGCGTTCCATATAGAAACGGATGAAAACAGAGGATAACAAGCCTGTTGTACCGGGGATACATATAAGCATTAACAGACTGAGCGGTTTTATAACATGCAGATCTGTAAAACACACTCATCTCAAAAATATCTACATATTTTTATTTGTTTGTTTGTCTGCTTGTTGGGTTTATCGCCCCGTGAAGGGTCATTTTGAGGCGGGGTCTCCTTGTAGTAGTTAATGACTACCTCACTGAACAACATACGGGACCCGCCGCATGCCGTACTTGGTCAAGGTTTTCAATGCAGTTCTATGTTTATGTTAATATTTTGGGTCCTGTTACCGACTTTGAGCTGGAATTATGGTTCGTTAACCTATGATGTCGCTACTCTTTGTTGTTTTTTTCTATGATATTTAAATTAATGCTGATTTAGAATTCCAGTTCAGCAACGCGGAAGTCGATTTACGGAAGTGTCTTTGATAAATACCGAATCTGTTAGCCAATAGTAAACCTGAAAATTTAAAAAAAAATTTAAAAAAGCATAACATATTGTCTTCTTTGTCTGCAGGAAAACATGCGATCACATTTTCTCTCTGAAGCTTGAAGCATAACAGCGTTTTTTTTTGTTTTTTTTTTTTTGCATTTGAGAGAATGTAGTCGTCTGTTACGACCGGAAAAACGGAAAGTAGTGCCACCTATTGATTATTTCAGGGCCGGTAACTAACAGTTTGGTTACAGCTTTATCAGTGTAACAGAGCTCATGTTTAATTAAACTTAAATCGCTGTCTCCGCATGAGATCGAACCCAGGACCTCTGGATTACTAGTGTATCGCTCAGCCGATTGAGTTGAAGAGAAGTTCTTTGTAGCTGAGAGGTGTATTGTGGGTGGTATTTACCAGGGTTACAACAGTAAATTAACTCTGATATAAAACAGCAATGTCTGAATCTGAAAAAAATGGATATATTTAATTGATTTTATCATTATTTTAAACTCTAGACTACTATTTAATAACCTGCTAATGACGTCAGCGTACTCTAGTAAGAATACACTGTAACCACGCACTAGATAAAAGCCAACTCATCATTCACATTTTATGATTGATGTTTTCTAATAGAAATCAACACTGTAACTTGTTTCAACCGCTATTCGTAAATCGTGTAGCAATATAATGATTCTGGCTATGGAGAACATCCCTCATGTACAGGCCATAATTCAAATACACTACTTACTAATGGCAATTTCTAGGAATGCAAACAATAATAAGAAATCTATATGAATTGATATATTATTTTCGAAGATTTAATATTATGGACAAAATTCCACCGCGATATCAAACCAACCCCGTATGCTTGGATACACAGCTAATCCAATATATCTTTATGACGGATAGCAAATCAGCCTGTATACATTGTTAATCCAGTATTTACCATGCAAGTCTGGATATATCGTTAATCCATTATCTACCAGGTCCGTCTGGATACATTACTAATCCGGTATCTAACACGTCTGTCTGGATACATTACTAATCCGGTATCTACCGCGTCTGTCTGGATACATTACTAATCCGGTATATACCGCGTCAGTCTGGATACATTACTAATCCGGTATATACCGCGTCAGTCTGGATACATTACTAATCCGGTATATACCGCGTCAGTCTGGATACATGACTAATCCAGTATCTACCGCGTCAGTCTGGATACATTACTAATCCGGTATCTACCGCGTCTGTCTGGATACATTACTAATCCGGTATATACCGCGTCAGTCTGGATACATTACTAATCCGGTATATACCGCGTCAGTTTGGATACATTACTAATCCGGTATTTACCGCGTCAGTCTGGATACATTACTAATCCGGTATATACCACGAGTGTCTGGATACATTACTAATCCGGTATATACCGCGTCAGTCTGGATACATTACTAATCCGGTATATACCGCGTCAGTCTGGATACATTACTAATCCGGTATATACCGCGTCAGTCTGGATACATTACTAATCCGGTATATACCGCGTCTGTCTGGATACATTACTAATCCGGTATATACCACGTCAGTCTGGATACATTGCTAATCTGGTATCTATCACGTCCGTCTGGATACATTACTAATCCGGTATATACCGCGTCTGTCTGGATACATTACTAATCCGGTATATACCACGTCTGTCTGGATACATTACTAATCCGGTATATACCGCGTCAGTCTGGATACATTACTAATCTGGTATCTATCACGTCTGTCTGGATACATTACTAATCCGGTATCTACCGCGTCAGTCTGGATACATTACTAATCCGGTATATACCACGTCAGTCTGGATACATTACTAATCCGGTATCTACCGCGTCAGTCTGGATACATTACTAATCCGGTATATACCACGTCAGTCTGGATACATTACTAATCCAGTATATACCGCGTCAGTCTGGATACATTACTAATCCGGTATCTACCGCGTCAGTCTGGATACATTACTAATCCGGTATATACCGCGTCAGTCTGGATACATTACTAATCCGGTATATACCGCGTCAGTCTGGATACATTACTAATCCGGTATATACCGCGTCAGTCTGGATACATTACTAATCCGGTATATACCGCGTCAGTCTGGATACATTACTAATCCGGTATATACCACGAGTGTCTGGATACATTACTAATCCGGTATCTACCGCGTCAGTCTGGATACATTACTAATCCGGTATATACCGCGTCAGTCTGGATACATTACTAATCCGGTATATACCACGTCAGTCTGGATACATTACTAATCCGGTATATACCGCGTCTGTCTGGATACATTACTAATCCGGTATCTACCACGTCAGTCTTGATACATTGCTAATCCGGTATCTACCACGTCAGTCTGGATACATTGCTAATCTGGTATCTATCACGTCAGTCTGGATACATTACTAATCCGGTATATACCGCGTCAGTCTGGATACATTACTAATCCGGTATCTACTGCGTCAGTCTGGATACATCACTAATCCGGTATCTACCACGTCATTCTGGATACATTACTAATTCGGTATATACCACGTCAGTCTGGATACTTTACTAATCCGGTATATACCGCGTCTGTCTGGATACATAACTAATCCGGTATATACCGCGTCAGTCTGAATACATTACTAATCCGGTATATACCGCGTCAGTCTGGATACATTACTAATCCGGTATCTACCACGTCAGTCTGGATACATTACTAATCCGGTATCTACCACGTCAGTCTGGATACATTGCTAATCTGGTATCTATCACGTCCGTCTGGATACATTACTAATCCGGTATATACCGCGTCTGTCTGGATACATTACTAATCCGGTATATACCACGTCTGTCTGGATACATTACTAATCCGGTATATACCGCGTCAGTCTGGATACATTACTAATCTGGTATCTATCACGTCTGTCTGGATACATTACTAATCCGGTATCTACCGCGTCAGTCTGGATACATTACTAATCCGGTATATACCACGTCAGTCTGGATACATTACTAATCCGGTATCTACCGCGTCAGTCTGGATACATTACTAATCCGGTATATACCACGTCAGTCTGGATACATTACTAATCCAGTATATACCGCGTCAGTCTGGATACATTACTAATCCGGTATCTACCGCGTCAGTCTGGATACATTACTAATCCGGTATATACCGCGTCAGTCTGGATACATTACTAATCCGGTATATACCGCGTCAGTCTGGATACATTACTAATCCGGTATATACCGCGTCAGTCTGGATACATTACTAATCCGGTATATACCGCGTCAGTCTGGATACATTACTAATCCGGTATATACCACGAGTGTCTGGATACATTACTAATCCGGTATCTACCGCGTCAGTCTGGATACATTACTAATCCGGTATATACCGCGTCAGTCTGGATACATTACTAATCCGGTATATACCGCGTCAGTCTGGATACATTACTAATCCGGTATATACCGCGTCTGTCTGGATACATTACTAATCCGGTATCTACCACGTCAGTCTTGATACATTACTAATCCGGTATCTACCACGTCAGTCTGGATACATTGCTAATCTGGTATCTATCACGTCCGTCTGGATACATTACTAATCCGGTATATACCGCGTCAGTCTGGATACATTACTAATCCGGTATCTACTGCGTCAGTCTGGATACATCACTAATCCGGTATCTACCACGTCATTCTGGATACATTACTAATTCGGTATATACCACGTCAGTCTGGATACTTTACTAATCCGGTATATACCGCGTCTGTCTGGATACATAACTAATCCGGTATATACCGCGTCAGTCTGAATACATTACTAATCCGGTATATACCGCGTCAGTCTGGATACATTACTAATCCGGTATCTACCACGTCAGTCTGGATACATTACTAATCCGGTATCTACCACGTCAGTCTGGATACATTGCTAATCTGGTATCTATCACGTCCGTCTGGATACATTACTAATCCGGTATATACCGCGTCAGTCTGGATACATGGCTTAACCGGTATCTACCAGAAGAATATTTTAATGATCATGTAACGTAGTATTTTGATCTCTTGGTAATGTGAAGTTTCTAGATTGGGGACATAAGTTAAACTTAACAAAAAAATCCAGCTTTGTATTTCTTGTCACTAATGCTTATGTTCAGCCATACTGTTCCCGAGTATGTTTTTAACCCCGCCAAAGACCTCAATTCTTTCTCTACTAGTTCTCAGAACAGCAGCCCTTCACCCGCTATAGACCCCTCACCAACCAAATATACACATTTCAGCCTTACCATTCCTGCCGAAACACCCGGCACCAAACTAACGCTGAAGTGCAAAAGGCTGCTTACCGCATAGATTATATAAATATCATGTTTAAAACAAACAAAGAGAAGACATAGGTGTGTTAGGTAGGTGTAATTGCTGTTGTCTGCTTGGGCATTATTTAAATGCGACTTTTCTCGTATTTAATTAAACATTTTCAGAGAGGGAAAACATATCCATTGAAAAAAAAGAAAATAAATTCCTTTTGATACAGCAATATTAATTTCAACAAATCCCGTACAATGTCTTTCCTGTAATTAAACAGGGAGTGTGCCGTTTGTGAATGGCACAAAACGTTAGACATCCCTATACCACAATAGACAGGAATAATATATACAGAGGTCCACCGAACCTACAGCGATCTGCCCGGATCGGTCTGATGACGTCACGTTATGTGGGAGTACTCCTACTACTGTCACAGCGCATGTTCAGTCCATGAGCGCGCGCTAGTGATGTCAATGCCATAGAGTATGAATTTTTGATAACCAGATTCACTGAAGCAAAAATACATGTATATATATTTTAGGTCCGTTTCCTCATTGTTGTCATATTAAACGTTCCAGACAAACGTTGTGTGAACAGTCCGGATTGTCTGACAGCGCCGCCAACTACCAGTTTTCTCTTGTGACAAGAGTTATATATATATACATATATATATATAAAGGGCTGTTTAACGCAGTTGGAAGTTCAGCGAGCATATCCGAGGCAACGTTATCGTCGTTTAATGATGGAACCATCTACTTTGAACATGTTGTGTCAAACAGTTTTACTTACCCTGATGTTGGCTCTCACATGCAATGCCGGGCGGTCTTTAGACGTGGACGAAGCACTGAAACAGGTAAGTAAATTTTCCTCTTATTTTCTGGAAAAAAAATAAACTTTTAAGCTATTATAAGCTTTGTTTTAAGAGTTGTGCATTCATATAATCTCATAACTATTTATACAGTCTTTTGAAATGGCAGAGAAATATTTGTCGCAATAAAACACGTGTATTCATTGCATTCTCATAAATAGAAAGGCCTTTTTTTCTTTGAAACGAAAGGGTAAAATTTCGCTATCGTACTAAAATGCGCCTATGGATAACTTTTCTGATAATTTGAACTTCGTGATATTTTCCTCTTTTAATCATTTTTCAAATGACATGGAACCTTTGTATTTAAATGTCATCCTAACATCACATATTTTAATGACTTCGTGGAATTACGACACAAATATGGACATTGCTTATTTCTCACGTTGATATACAATTCTTCTCAACTGACGACCATATTTGATATAAAACTAAATTATGGTCGTTTATTTGTTAATTGTAGTTCTTCTTCCCCCTATTTTTGGAAAGTTAAATTGACGGCCAGTTTCACAATACCGTTTATTGCTTTTTTCATTTTGTCTGTTGTTAATGTCCTTTCCTATAACAAACGTTAGGTTTTTGCGAAACATACAAACCAAGCTCATTACAGTCAAATGCTATCGATTTGCAGTTGTGTTATTGCCTATAGAGAAAAGATGATATTGATTTCTTCCTGCAATTCTTCTTTCTTAAATGCATTTTAAGTCCCTATTATCGAGCATCATAATTAGGCATTAATATGGCTTGACCCTTGAGGACTCCGCTAGAAGATTAAAACTGAAATATTTATGTTTCTACGTCTTGATAATTTTTCACAGTATTAGGGAAAGAAACAAAAAGGGCATTTACAATAAATCTCTCATGATTTGACGATTTCGTAATCAACACTTATTACCTCTGATACAAGTCATTCTGATGAAGAAATCTAAAACATAGCATATTGCCTTAATTCTTTTTTTTTTTTTAGTTCAATGAGGATATTTGTTTAGAGATACAATGTTAAGTATGATTTCGAGTGTAACTGACTGAGAAATGTTTGTACCGATAAACAAAACCTTAAAACGACATAACGGAGGGAAGGGGGGGGGGGGGGGGGGGGGGGGGGGAGGGGTCACTGAGAAGAGATGTGAGATGCAAATACGTGGGACACTCGAAATATGCTGGACACTCGAAAAACGTTAGTTTGTCATGGCATCAATGGCGTCATCTAATACACAGGGTATCCAAATTAAATATGATAGGTGTATTCTTCTACACTGGACCAAGACATTATACATATCAATATATAGAAATAATATTCTACGAGAAAAAGTTTCCGGGTAGGAACACACTTTTATCTTGGAGCAAGATATCCCGAGATTACCAGGTGATTAGTTACATGATACATTAATGGTCTTCTATTGGCGCGAGAAGTGATTCCGATATAGTGATCCTCCCATAAAAAAGGATTTCGGGATACAAATGAGAAAAAAAAAGGATTTTGATGTCACCAGGGATTATTGTATGTACATTGTGCGGTGGTGTATGTTGAGCCGGCATCCCATAGTATTGTTGTTAGTATTAAAGGATTCGACCTCGATTTACACTTAAACAAGAGAAAACTACATACTTCTAATACCAGATAGCCAAAGAATCATTTTAATATCATGCATAGCCAAGCAATTAGTGAATATTAAAATGATTCCTTATAAATCCCGTTACAGAAAATCAGCGTATTATTTGCGCGCTTTTCATTTGAAAAGTTGGATTTCTAAATGAAAGCTTTAGAAATCCATTTTTTCAAATGGAAAGTGCGCAAAGATTTTCATCAAACTGGTCTGTATAATTTAAAACCATTTTTACGTAATACAGGTAAACGGAAGTTCTTGTGCGTAGTACGATCAGACAAGGTCGACATTTCCCGCCAATGGTTGTCCCGTTTGATATACTATATCGTCGACCCTTTCTAATAACATATGCAAATCTTATCAATTTGAGATGTTTGACCAGCGAAGGATGTCAGTTACCGTGGTCAGTAATGAATTATAGAACTAGGGTACAACGCTGGTCCGCCCCTACGCTGCATCCGTTTGATCGATAGGAGCTATGACAGAGCACGTGGGTACCGGCCACGAGGTTAACTATATGACAGGTGCGCGTTATGTAACACGTCTATTACATTATCGAGGCGGTTCGTGGTAATCTATATCTTTCCCTTATGCACCAAATATTCAGCATGACAAATACAAATATTGTGACGACATAAATGCATGACGTCACGCTATATCGTTTCTAAAAAGTGACATTCCGTCAATCATCATTATGTAGGCTAAATGAGCATCTGTAATCATTCTTCTTGAATTCGAAAATCGAATCTAAATCTCGTGTTCATGTAATATTACAGTAACCCTCTTATTAATTTCCGAATAAATCTATAAATACGCTACTTAATTGATTATTACATGAACATCTTTTATTTTATCATTTTATTGTTCTAGGGACGGCGATAGTTCAGTCAGTTAGAGCGCCGGCCACGTAACCTCATTGTGAATATCCGAGGTTCGTAGCTCGACGCTGACTACCCGTGTCGTTTTGTGCTTCTGGGAAAGCTGAGAAACGGGTCGGTCTGTGCTGGCATGATATTGGGCACGCCACTTTGCCCTAATTGCTCTGGATGGCATCCCGTATGTTGTTCAGTGAGGGTATTACCCTAGGGAAAATACGAGCTATACGTGTTCTTTGCACGTTATCAACAATCGCATTTCATCACGTCAACAATACCATGACGTAACTCACTTGAAAATCGGGGCCCTCATCGCGTCTGATCTTAACAATCCACTGTTTTCTGCGTTCTTGGGAAGACGGTGAAACGACAATTCATGCCGTCTGCCATCCCCGTTGCATTGCGGCACGCAACAGTGAAAGTTTGTTTTAAACGTTTTCTCCGCCATTGCTGTGGCGTCCGTCACTGCAGTTGTTGAGGAAGCACCCTCAACCTCGTTCTCAAAACCGAAAGTCGTCTCGCATGAATAGAGCCTATTCGATCACGTCATGTCAACATTTCCTTGTATTAATGTGACGTCAATGTAAGACACATAAGAGCGTAAACAGGGAAAGAGAAACCTAATCATACATCCCCATTGAAATGAGACAGGGGATTATCACATAATTCACAGGGTTATCCCGCGGTTGCCAGGTAAAAGATTAATAGAATCTTTCACCCCCTTGGGAGTGAGACAGGGGAATCTCAACCCGAGGGGAAGATTTTTAAGATGCCAAACACGAGGATTGCCGAGTGTTTGGCAGCTGAATGATCTTACCCCGGGGGTTGAGATTTCCCTGTCTCACTTCCATGGGGGTGAATGATGATTTTTTCTCTTACCCTGTTTACCCTCTTATGTATCTAATATTGACGTTACATCAATGCAAGGAAATGTTGAGGGGCGTGATTAAATTGTCGACGTGACGTCATTGTACTGTTGCGGTGACGTCATGGTATTGTTGACGTGACGAAATACAATTGTTTAGAACGTGAGAAGAGCACGTGTAGCTTGTCTTTTCCCTATGGTGAGATAAGAAAATCTCACCCCGGTAAAACTGCGGATATCCCTGTCCAGAGTAAGAGAATACTTTCTACCACAATACGCTGTGTTATTCCACTCTCAAGCCATTGTATAAATGTGCCGACTGTTGGATAAATAGAGGTTATTTAAGCATTGAACTGTTACCAAATGGAAGTATACAGTCGATATGAATACAATTTGGGTGACGGATAAATAGAATGTCGCCCGGTAGGGCGACATGAAATATTCATCTGTCACCCAAATTGTATTCATATCGACTGTATACTACCATTTGGTAACAGTTCAATGCTTAAATTTACATTCATATTTTTTTGTATTTACTGTAGCTTAAGACGCGTTTAAATTTGCCGCTTTCCCTATCACTGACGTCATTAGGTTCAAATACCGGAACAGCCGAAACTTCCAGAAGGATTAATATAGTCCCTCATGTCGTTATTAATAGCAAACACATACAATGGTTTTGCACAAATTTGGCTTTATTTTCTATTTCATATACGTTTGAAGATATCGTCAAATTATTTACAATTGCATAATTTCTGATTGTTTAAAATCCAAGCCGTTTTTCGGCGCAATTATATACGTTTAACATTTAGAAGTGATGCTGCTTTGAACGGGTATTGCACAGGGCAGACTCGATTCCTCGGAAATACTTAAGTTTCTTTCGACTGGATTTACGTTATTTTCAGAAGAATGTCAGTTCTTAAATTCTAAATGAAAGTCGTCTTGACAGTAGGTGAAAACGATTCCAAAGATATTTCGTTCGAAACAGATTCAAGTCTAACCGGTCAACTCAGTGTCGCTAACTTAGCAGACGATTTTCAACTTCACAGGGGCTCGATTTTGTAAGGTAGGCCTTTGACATCAGTGAATAACCACAAAACTAAAATCCAGTAGGTTTATGCCTACACATACACAACAGGAAACCATGTCGATACTCCCGAAATTTATACAAGATTTTTTTTTATAAATACTTTTCTTTTATTGTTGTCATGTCTTGCATTTCTGAAAATTCGGAACGAGCCCCTGTGAGTGTGACGACATTGACAATTTGATAATATTTCGTATAGATCTAGAATAACGCTTATAATAATTTCGTGTTGACTACATTTTTCTAATTATAAAATAATACTCTCATAACTTGTGACGTTGCTTTAAATGCTAGCATTCCAAAGCTCTCTAGACCGAAAGTAACTGGTGGCTATTGTTTAACCTACAACACCTGGAATTGTATTCCTACACTGACCGAATCACTGTAAATTGTAGTATACAGTCTCATGAATACAATTTGGTTTACTAACGACATATAGACAAATGCAACACAGAAAGTCGATAGAAACATAAGTGTTTCCGAGGAATTGAGTCTGTCCTGGGCAATGCCCGTTCAACGCCGCATCACTTCTAAATGTTAACTTATATCATTGCGCAGAAAAAACGGTTTCGATTTTAAACAATCATTTCTGACATTGAACTGCTTACAAATTGATTATGGCAAACAGTTATTCGCGAAAGGAATGTAAATTATATATTTCTTTTTAATCAAAAGTATCTCTACCAGCAGACGTGATCCCTGGACCCCCTAATAATTAAGTAAGGGCTGTACTCGACCTGTTAGGCCCTATTGATCATGATGTTTAACATTTCAGCGTGCCGCTAGGAAGAACTGTAAATAGTCCCTGTAGGGTTCCCAACCTATAATTGTATTTATGTGGATACAGAAACATCATAAATCTAACAGGAAAATAACAGTTCAAGACGTGGATAAGGTAGAAAAGCGCCAGAACTAACTACTTAGGTTTTAATACTTTATCTCTTACTCAGAATATCTTTCAATCTGCAGTACAGCGTCGCCAATGAATGAAATTATTTCCGGGCCTTTCGACCTTGAAGCCAGTTTTACATCACCACTAGTTTACTCCAGAACACGCGCTTAGCATTCACGTATTGAATATTAATAAGTTAAAATAATTCTCACGTACCCTATATATGAGATTTCTATAAATTTACATGTTGTTCCAGTGTGTAACATGTTAGAATGCAATGTGCTGAATGTGTTTTTATGAAAACGAAACTGTCAGCAAAAACTTCAATCAAAGCAGTTAAAACGAACAACAATCAAATTATCAGATAAATTAAAAATAGAGATTAAAGATAAATTAAAAAGAGAGTAAAACTTGAGAATTTAATAACAAAGTTGTTTCTTTAATGAAATATGTATGAAACGTTCACTCTTTGAGTAGACTAAAATATTTTGTCTTTGGTGTATAAAAAATTCGGAATATTAAACTGTTTGATACGGAATCTTGGTCCATTTAGATGTTAAATGTGTATAAAATTATATGAATTTCTAGCGGTTTTTTGCCAAATCATGCACGAGGCGGGTGTTAAATGAGGAGTGGTTTCTGTGTGTCCGTTCGGTCGTGTTCCAGCTTTGGATCTATAATGCGTCATTGCTTTGACACTGGGCTATAATAAAATGCTAATTGTTCCGACGGGGCATAGATTTAATGATTACGATATCAAACACATATAATGATTCGGAATGTGTTTTAATGGGGAACAAACTTTCTATAAACCTGCCGTGAAAACGTTTGAATTCCGGCACTGCTCAACCAACTCATCAACATAGACGTGATACTGACAATAATACTTCACTGTCGATCTAAATCGCTGTTTGCGCATCGGTTGTAAATATAATTAAATGGTTTGAAATAATTGATTATTATGAGCCTTTCTGACTCTCACTTAAAATATCATATTGTCTGTATTGATCAGAACTTCCATATATGATATTTGTTGTTGCTGCTGTTGTTGTTACAGTAATATAATTGCAGTTTTCTACATGTCGTGTCAATTGTTATCAGGACTATGAAACTGACATCCTCTTTGTGTCAATTTCAAGATAGTATTTCAAACAAATTAAACAGGATAACTTGAAATGCCGTCAGAGCTTTCGGTCTGTTTTTTTTTAATCGACGTCATTTCTAATAATAATACTCTTTTATCATAACTTTAAAGTTTGAAATAATTCTTAAATACTTTTAATCAAGAATCCGCTATCAGCCGTACATATTGAAGCTTCAACAAGCAGTGAAGTTCACCTAAATATATGAGTCCCAAACGTTTCAATGTGGACTGCGGATCAAATATGATTTCTTGAATGTACTAACGCAGACAGAAGTCAGAACAAAAATAATATTAAGAAGGAAGCAACAGTGGTTTTGGTTGAAACTTCATTAAAACATATAAGCGTAGATCCGTTAAATATTTTGCCAAAGCATGTCATCTCTATATATCTTTTTTTTGAGGGGGGGGGGGGGGGGGGGGGGGGGGGGTCAATAGTTTAACTCAAGCGGACAGTTTACCTGTTTCAGCAGGGTGTCGTCGATGAAGCATGAGATACTTACTCTTCCGGAACATCTGGTCTTAGTCTCCTTGTACGTTCTCAAAGGTCTCTGTACAAATGTAGATATCTTCATTACTATTTCTATGTCGGTCTTCTTTGTTGTTTTCGTAGTAAATCTTCTCAGCATCAATTATTCCCATTGCTATAAACAATCCATTTTCCATACCAACGAAGATATATTAGAGGGTTTTTTTAATTTCTGTTTATTCGGATATTTTTTAATCATATCTGTATGAAAATATTTGATCCAATTTACATTTTTTTCATAAAATGTTATTTTCGGATTATTTGTAAATCCGGTTATTCGGCATCATTAGGTGTTTAAATTGTCGATATTATCTATATAAAGTGCTTTCCTCAAAGAATGTATTGCTGCAAACGTAAAGCATGCACCTTGAGGTGCGTGAATTTGCAGGTAAGACTTTAATACGACTAACAAATTACACGTCAGGATATTAAACCGTTGGTGGAAAAGCTTGCTTTATGATAGGACCGTAAAACGTTTTTCACTTAAATGCTCCTACTGGTAAGTTCTACTCTTGAATATTTGATAGAATGGCGCCCGCTTTCATATTGTAAAATTGGCACGTTTGCTTTCCAGGGAATTGATCGATGTAGGAATTACGGTAAAATGTTATACTGAAAATAAGCAGAGGAAAAAATAAAATAAAAACAACATGAGACAGCCACCTGCTTTGCAATAAAGAGACAATACATATGTTGTTTTTAATAGTTAGAAAAGACTTTGAAGCTTTTAATCAAAATTAAAATGATTGCGTATGTGAGAAATCATGTCTAGTTTTCCTTTATTATGGGTTTCATACAAAGAATGTACATGGACATAAATATGACGTCATAATTTAATAATTAAATGTTGATATTCGGTTTCATTGTTTTGATCCATCGGTTTTCCGTTTCTTATCATTTCCGTATTTCAAGCTTGTAAATAATGAGCCGTTCAATTCTTATAGTGACATAAGTGGTAAATGATAATTACAAGGATAAATAAATATACAAAAAAAAATAAAAAATGAAAAAACGAAAATGAAATGAAATGAAATAAAAGTCAAGTATGTGCAAAAGAGATTTCCACAGAAACATTAGGAGGAGTGAAACATACATAATTGAATGATAAACACGTTAAGTCCAAGCTCTCAATGTGAGTGCATGGGTAGTGGCATTAAACCCGCCGGATAGATCAACGAGAATCAAACACGTTACATATATCTGAGTGAAATCATGACAACTTCAAAAGTCTTTAAAAAATGCAACTCTTGTTACACTGTAAAATTTTCCGTGAGCAGTTGACATCTATCATAAATTGAAAAAAAAAATGAAATGTTTGGAACAAGACCCTGAAAATCGGACCATGTACGGCATGTAAATAATATAGACGGGGGAAGCAGGGATAATACTATCGCGAATTAAAAAAATGGGGAGCATTCGATACCATCAGGCTTACATCTTCTAGCTTAGTACTAATCTGTCTCTGTTGGATATACGAGTAGAGCTTGGAAAACCCGTTATACTTCGAAGAGTATTATTTTAAGTTCAGAAGGCTATATATGATTGAAATGATTATTCATGTATTTTCCGACTTCTCCATTGGATTGATGATCACCTAAAGTAAACAAAATTAAAGGTTAGTATCTATATTTACAATATCTACTTTTCATAACAACAACATTCAAAACTTTCAATGCAAACATTTACCTTGCGTGATCGACCTTCAAAATTATTTTGGCGTCAAATTCATCGATGTACAATCGAATTTACAAAATCCATCGACAGAAAGCTAGACCCCGCCCACTGTCTCCATAACAACACCGAAAATAGTTTGCACATGTCAACACTTTTCTTCACCTTAGGTCGCAAAAATAATAGTTATGTAAGTATTCAATTGAATAAATAAATTGATAATGCTATTATATTGAGTTAAGGCATTGGTTTCTAAACAATGATTCGTGACACGTGGTTGATGGAAAGAAGTCCCCGATATTTACATATATTAATACGCGTAGAACTTGGTTACGTTCTACATTCAAGTTATTGATAAATAAACAGACTTGCTCTCACTTAAGTGACAATTGTCAATATTGAAAGAGAAATGATATTCGATATGTAAACAACAACAACAACAACAACAAATTACAACAACAACAAAAATAAAAATAAGTTCACCTTTTCATGAAAGCAAGCGAAAATTAACGTGGATAATGGCACACATGTATACCCATACATAGTTGTCAACCATGAATTAAATTACTGTCTCTCGTTCGTCTATATTTCAAATTAGGTTACAGCAATATATTTGTATCACCTTGGAAGGGAAACTAAAATGAGAACAATGACATCGTTTCTGTGAGTAAGTAAGTGTGTCTGCGTATGTGGTAAATTTGTACCAAACGCCCCCTCCGTCACTTCATCTGAAAAATGTCATTTCGATGTAAAACAACTGCGAAACAAGCTAAATCCTTTTTGTATCACTCTTGTGAGCCCGGATGTAAGCGCGTCTTACTGTAGGGGCAGCCGGAGAACGGAATATAACTCTCGTGGTCGGGAAGATGACCACATACCTTTTTGAATGTAATGAACTGGTAAATATATATATGATGTATTTACACTATAAAGTATTATCACTTCAAATGACATTTGTGACAGAGTTAGCTATGCCAGTTGTATCAAATAAAACATGTAAAATATTTAGGATATATAATGACATTTATCACATACACCATGCAAAAGATGAGGTCAAAGCTTTTTCTACGGCTCCATTTGTTAATATTTCATGCAATTTATTGTCTGGATTCGTTCTACGTTCTTCCAAAAGATACATTGTAACTTTATCGTCAGGATTTATTGTTTTTCTATGACAAATGTCTGAAGAGATATCAAGAACAATTCATAATAAAGACGACAAGTTATTCTCAAATATTTCAGAAAACCTCTTCTAGATACATTCAACATAGAGGAGCGAGAAACTAGCACACGATTGATAAGACATCTCTGCCGATTACGCAGTGGAGCAAAATAGAAAATACGTTTGTAATGAGAGCGTCCCTTTTCATTTCAGATTCTGTCAGAAAATAACGACGAGACCTACTACCCTTCAGACAGCACAGATTTGGACACCAGCGACCGGGCCGTGTCAGATCTGATTCGTAGACTCCAACCAGGGTCCGACGACATTAACAAACGGGTCTTCTGTAATGGTTTCCGTGGTTGTCGGGGTCGAGGGCGCAAGCGCACAATGGCAATGAAACAACAAAGGATACTTCCGGAGGAGCCACCCGTTCAGAAACGACCATTCTGCAACGGGTTTTTTGGATGTGCTAATGGCAAAAGGTCATCAATCCGTGTTCCTTCGAGACAACAGATTCCTGATAAGAATGAGCTCGAAACTGTTCAACTACCAAAACGACTGTTTTGTAACACATACGGATGTTTAAACGGCAAGCGATCATCTCTGTACAACACGCTCATGTCGAAGCTGCGCAGTGATAACCTAGACCAGGTGGATCCCAACCTGCAGGTAAGTCGTGGTAATCAGAGATTGGTGTTTTCGTAGAATATTTTACCTCATAAAAGTTTATTAGTGTATATTAAGAAACCAAATAGGGGGAAAATGAGAATTTTTATTATAAGGTAGGTCTACTTTAAAGTTGGCAAGTTCGACTTTGGGGAAACGTTCCGTTGGATAATGAATTCGGTAATGGGTTTTTAAGTACCGTATCATGATAGAGCTAAGAAATCTCAAGATTGAGCAAACTGGCCAATGTTTAAATTACAGTACTTATCTCATGGATTTTTTTTTTAAACTTTTCGCATAGGAAAAACATAACCGAATTCGAAAATAATCTCTTATTTCTATTTTTATTTCATAACTCCAAATATGCTTTCCTATTGACACACATATATTTCGGAATTTCCTTTAAGTAAGGAGTCACATATTGATTGAGTTTACGCAAATTTAAGCTTGCATTTTTAGTCGATGGTATTGAAGAAACAGGAAATTGTAAAAATTTGTTCATAATAATATGTCTCAATCATACTCAGAAAGACGTTATAGTTTTTCATATAAACAGTGTATATCAAATATATAAATTTGTGATTAACTCGTTAATTACATTGTTACATGGTGACACATAATGCAAACTCTACTTTTAGTTTCGGTTTACATGTATAATATACAAAGTTGTAAGATGAACAAGAAATTATATGACTTTTATGTTTAAAGGCAGGCACTATAAACGTTGTTTTTCAATGGTTCGCATTTTGACAATTTAACAAAAAGAGCAATTTTTTTTCGTTGATATTATGAAATTGACAATACTTTTCATGATTTATTTAGCTTTCAATATACCGTATAGCGGGTTGTTTTAGCGAATGTAAAATTTAGCGTTTTAACGTCAAAATTCAGTGGTTAATTTTAAGCGCGTTTAATTTAAGCGAGTATTCAGCTTAAAATTATCATTTTAGTAATGCAGAATTTTAGTACATTCATGAAAGAGCAGTAAAAGAGAAAGAAAATGCAACTCTATTGTACCATTTTAAAATATCAATTGTTGATTGATACATTCTTAATTATAAAATAAAACGACTCCCCATCTCACCCCACCCCCAACTCCACTTCATTTTTCATTTCAACATATTTTATTGGAAATCAAATGGATTGAACATCAGGCTAAGCCTATATTAAAGTTCTCTCCATAACATATTACATTTATTTCAAATAATTAGTATCTGGTTATCAGTCAAGAATGGAAATTACAGTATATATATATAGAAAGAGTATTTGTGAATAATATATAACGATAATCTTATGTATTTTCTTTTTCTTTATAATAATTTTCAAATCATTGTTAAATCTGCATGAGAACTTGTTTACTATGCAGGAGAGAGACAAGTGCCTGATCAACAAGGTTTTAGACTATAATGTCCATCTTGTAAATACCAGTAGTCTTCTACTCATGTGTTGACCAAACACGCATCTCCCTACCACATATAAACTGGTACCATATAAGAATTCAAAATAAAACATACAAGTGTCTAATTCTGATTAAGTCCAAATGTTCATACTCCATAAGGAGATAAATCAATTATACATAATTCCACTTCGTAGGATCAATTCAAACAAATACTACACTATATGTTGTAGGGGAAAAATATTGTCGAGTTAGTCGTTAGATTAGCCACAATTTGCACCTCGCTGATAATCGTTATACGGTATCTCTTTTTCGGGATTTTCATTATGTCCTCGAAAATAGAACCCCTGGAAATTACAACGTTTACAGTACTAGAAAAATTAGAGATGAAAGCTGATTATAAAACTGGCAAGTCGAATTGTGATGATTTATTTTTTATTTCCATTCAGACATAAAACTTTTACGATAGAACTTGCGTAATATTTTATATTTCTTGTGAATGCAATACTTTCATGTTGTGAACTTCTTTGTGAAATTGATACTGGAACAAACTCATTGAGTGTATTATTGCGTCATGATTGTCTTTCATTACTACTCATATTGCTACTCAATTGTAATAATGAATGATCTCCATTTGTAATATATGAATGATCTCCAATTTCTTACTGTAATTAATGTCGATTGTACTTTTGAATGATACATTCTTACGTCAGACTTAACTTTTGGACATGTTGGCGCATGTTCTTCATTGAATGACCTTCTAACACTGTCCAAATTTAACGCTAATTGCTTCATACCTATTTGTCCTATTTAGTAAATTTTGCAACTGAACAAACTTAACATTACTCAAACCATTTGCAAATCCAAAATGCATTGCAAAATGCAAGCAAAAAAGGGGATGCAATGAATAGGCGCTTATTTTTTCATTTTTTTATAGCACCATAATCCGTTATATGTACATAGATGTACGGTTATATCAAACATACGTAATAAACGGACTAACTACCGTCATTTACTTTGAGAAGTACCACTGTGTACCATATCGAGTAACTTTCTAGTTAAATATTTATGATTGTGGAATGTCTTATATCTGTAACCCACGCACACACACAACGCCAGAATAAATCCATTAGCTTTCTCCTTGATAACTATTTATAGCGATGTCACCTTTTTCAACAAAAGACAAAGAAAACTTTTGACCAATCCCGCATATGATAGTGGACACTACAAACAATAATAGTTACTCTCACTTAACCGAATCTTGCATCTGACACACGCATTTGTTAATATGTCATTAGTTTGATGAAATGTGCGTATGGCATTTGTATTCAGTTATATGAGAATGAAAAGTTGACATACATTGTGTGCATATCACGCGAAGTGTCATTTCAGGGTCATCTAAAAACAGTGCGTTGTGTAGGGTAATACGGCATGGTCAGAAAAGTAAGAGACGACAGTTTTGGAAACTGACAAGATTGACCTTAGCGCCATCATTTGATTTGTTGACTTGCCATGTTGTTGTTTTTTCAAGCTAAGTTTTTATGAGTATTTTCTGGGGTCTTTTTGGTTCCTAGTTACTCGCTAATTAAGTTTTGGAAGTTGATTAGTTATAATCGTCGTTAAAACGTTTAGCGTCTGTAGAAATTATTTCCTTATAACTTGGCGAGAAAACATATATTACCTTTCAACAATAACTCGTATTTCTTTTAGCAAGATACAATATTGTTCCCCTATAAAGGAGGCAAGAGTGGTCTTTATAGAAACATATTGAGGATACTGGCATAATAACGAAATCATAGTTTTAATTCAAAATTGCTTAAACCAGAGCAAATACCAACAAAAATATTTGCATACAGACTAATGGGGAAATTGGAATAAGTCCAGAACAGTAACCGTTTTCTGCTTTCATCTATGACACCGCCATACCAAAAATAAGATCTTAATTTGTCCTTTTTATTAGAACACTTTTTCACACTTATCCGGTATGTTGTAAAACGGCTATACATTGAATTGAACATGCACTATAAATAGTATATGCCTTTTGGCAAGAGTTTTCTGCAGTGGTCCATGAAGTAAGGATGTTGACACAATGTTGACTCATTGTATCCCCATTATTATCTATATTGTACTCAAAGGTCACCACATTGTTTCTGTCAATCTTAAAAGGTCATTGGATACTTATCTAACAATCAACGATGAATCAAACCAAATGTGTTTTAGATATAATCTTAAAGAGAACTATCCGAGTAGTAAGCATTTATGTTATGATGAATACATTAAACAATTTTAACGGATTCATGACGTTGATGTTATTCGATTATTCGGTGCTATTGTTGTAGCACCATAATCCGGTATACATAGATGTACGGTTATATTAAACAAACGTAATAAACGGACTAACTACCGTCATTTACTTTGAGAAGTACCACTGTGTACCATAAAGAGTAACTTTCTAGTTAAATATTTATGATTGTGGAATGTCTTATATCTGTAACCCACGCACACAACGCCAGAATAGATCCATTAGCTTTCTTCTTGATAACTATTTATAGCGATGTCACCCATTTTAACAAAAGACAAAGAAAACTGTTGTCCAATTTTGCTTGATATTTATATCTATAATTTTGATTTAACTGATGCTATAAGCGCTTTCGAAATAAACAAATATTTTTTATTAAAATTCTCTCAAAATAAAACTTTAAACAAAATCAGGTAGGTAAATTTTGCTTAAAAATGAACCTTCGGACAGTGACAAGTTGTCTATAAGCTCATAAAAAGCATATGTAAGAAATAAATATGATGAAAAACATTGTTCAAAATTTCGTCTTTACAATTATTTATATTAAAATATCTACTAACTCTTAATTTCGTGTTGCGATTTTGTTTAATTAGGTCAGACTAGTTATTGAGGTTGAATGAACGTAATACACCGTCAAAAATGTTCATAGTATTATTTGGGAAAGTATATGTTTTCTGATTGAAGCTTAACGCAATTAGCAACACATTCTTTTGAAGCTTGCAATACTTGATATTTGATGATATACAAGAAGGTGATATGATTCACATATTTTACTAAGACGGATCGTCACGAATTACTCCGTAAAACCCAATGACAACATTTTCATCCGAAATCGGGGCTTACTTACCATAGAACCAATTTTGGATGTTTTTAGAAAGATTGCTACACGATTTTTGTTATCGTTATAGAGATATATACGGTATATATTTGGTATAGTACTAAGCCTTTGACATAATGAAACAATTCTCTCTCATAGACAAAATCAATATTTTGCATTTGTATTATGTTATTTTTACATGGCCGGGCTTAACCTGAAAAGGAATGGATATCTGATTAAAATACATATTATGATACATACCCAAATGCAAGTGATTGTTATATTTAAGTTTTGACAACAATTATGTATTGTAAATATGGATTGTCACCAGAAAATCAATGATAACATCATTACATCTCTCCGGATAAAACTACAGAAATTACCATTCGGGAAACCTTTAAAAGCAAACATTATATTTCTATGTTCAATATTAATATTTTATGTTACCGTAAATATTATTTGTATGGTTTGTTTAAGCGATCAATTTGAATCACAAAAAGATTCCTTTTCAACACAATTATGGTAAATTTTACCAAAAATGTCCATTTCAAAACATTTTTAAGATACTCGTTAAAAGGAAATGTCCATTTAAAATTTTTTTCTCCAAAGTATGTCTACTTCATAAATGTTTATTTCAGAGCATGTTCATTTACATCAGTTAAAAAAAACGAATTAATGTATTGTAATGATGTATACATATATTAACATATATATAAATATATCATTAATTGTTATCAACACTCGGTTAATGCTTTTGAGATCGTAAATATCACTTTAACTATGGCATTATATTCATAGAGTACAATTTGAACAGGAAATTCAAATATTAAATTGGCTCTAGTAATATACACAGTATATCACCCGCCATACAAATCATGATCAAAATCAGGTTAGGTCACAATTTCAAATTGGGGTTTTGGTGGTGACAACAAAATCATTAGGCATTAAAACAAGCGGCAAGCACGTTTGCCTGGATATCGAATGGGAAATAGAATATTTCCAAATAAGGTCATGATGGCAACCATGAAACTACTTCTTTGTCTTTATGAGTGTGTTGTGAATAGAAATGTCTCGCTAAAGTTAGGCCGTGTATGACTCCCTGATGTCGATTGGCCGTTAAACTATACAAAAACAGACAAATCCTAATATATGTTAGCTTCATCTTTCAACGAAAATCGTGAAAATGGCACGAGACTAAAAATTACTATACATGCAGTAATTCGATAGTGTACTTTTAAGCGTAATAGGCGCGATAGTTCTGGATACTGGAAGCATTGAAAATCGACCAAATATAACAGATAATTTATTCCCCTAGGTTTGTCATTAAATCCAAACATTCGGCTGACATAGGTGTAATAGGTCCCTTGGTGAGCTCCCGATAACTGCAAAATTATTTCATCGCTTTTCATTGGTTATAAATTATGAATAAATGCAATCCATATAGATAAATGATGCTTCAGATGATGATTTATTTTGTTTCAAGTAAGCGACCTAACATACTATCTAGTTACATTGATCCTGGTATGAAAGTTGATCATTGTTTAGTATAGACAAACACGTGTCGCGGCCGCTATATAAACTGTTAGAGCTCATATTAACTTTACACAAAGGTCGGGAAATACTATTGTTTAGAGGATTTCATAATTCATACGATTTTGTCAAACATGTTTTATAGATGGACACCAAAAAATCAAAAATCAGAAAAAAAGAATCGGCCTGGTACATTACAAATCTAGCAACTCGGATTAAGATGCACTTTCCCGTTATGATGATCAACAAAAACCTAACTATATCTTCTTTCAGGAAACTAATTTACATATGTTTAACAGAACCTACAGTTTCAATCATCCTATTTTAGGAAATCACTGTAATAAAAGAGACCAAAAAAAATGACGGGAACATGACTATGTAATTGCTAGCAGATGCTTATCGCTTCGTGTATTGTTTCCTCAAACGAATATCACCTTAACAACACAGAATAACTGGTTTATAAAACAGACCTCGACATGATGTTATGTTTAACTATTCAGTAAACGCGATGTTCATTAACAGCACGCCATTCATTAATGGTATGTTTCTGTGAATTTTGTATTGAGCAAATGATCTACAGATATTCTTGACAACAAGCCCAGTCATTTATGCCGTAGCTGCATATTTTGGATTGAGACGATAAGGCCTGTAATTAGCATTCCTTTTTTCAATGGGATTATTTCCACATGACAACACACAATTCTGACATATATGTTCTTGCTGTCTACGTATCCAATTCAATAGAATAATAATTATTTTATATTCAATCATTCTTACTTTTAGAAAATATTGTTAAAAGAGAAAATAATTAGTGTTTTAAAGTATCCCCTCCTAAGAATGTGTCAATAGATACTCATCCCGAATTGATTTGATATGCACGCATTAGGTTTGACATGCAATGTTGAATGTTGAAGCGATATACGCCATTAAAGGGATCGACCGTGCATTATACAGAGCCAGCCATGTATGGAGTTAACTTTGTTTTCACTATGGAGCCCCATCGTACTTGACAATACTGTCAACGAGTGTGATTTGAAGTATACTAGCATACCATTAAGTGTGATCATATTTACAATTACATTCACATAAAGTGTATCTGTATTACCATTACAGTTACAAGTTATACATGTATATTTTCTTAAAATATCATTTATAGTATAAACACTATATCTTGGCATGAAGTTATTATAAACTTGGCTAAAATTAATTTGAAATGTTATAGAAATGTTGACAAGCGCTGAATCGTTCTTGCAGTTAAAATAACACACATATATCGAAATATCAAAAATGGGAATATAAAAGAGGCTTTTCATAGGCATTCACAGGTTTCTATAGATAACTATAGTTGTTTTGTTGATGCCTTCAAATCTTTTAAAAAGGAAAAGAAAAAAAAATCGAAAATAGCATATATAGCATTGGACGGCATACTACAGATCAATCTCAGTAATTATATAACAAATCATCCAACCCGGAGTAAAGACACTATATTCCCCATACAGATTCTTATGCTTCTATCGGCCTATTTAGGTCGCGTCCTATGGTCAACACTATACGCCCTAAGCATCACTGACGAGTGCTAGAAGGTCGACACAGCTGTATGATGTCCCTAACATCATTGAGGAGTCCTAGGACGACACAGCTGTATGATGTCCCTAACATCATTGAGGAGTCCTAGAAGGACGACACAGCTGTATGATGTCCATAGCATCATTGAGGAGTCCTAGAAGGATGACACAGCTGTATGATGTCCCTAACATCATTGAGGAGTCCTAGAAGGACGACACAGCTGTATGATATTCCCTAACATCATTGAGGAGTCCTAGAAGGACGACACAGCTGTATGATGTCCCTAACATCATTGAGGAGTCCTAGAAGGACGAAACAGCTGTATGATGTCCCTAACATCATTGAGGAGTCCTAGAAGGACGAAACAGTTGTATGATGTCCCTAAAATCATTGAGGAGTCCCAGAAAGACGACACAGCTGTATGATGTCCCTAACATCATTGACGAGTCCTAGAAGGACGACACAGCTGTATGATATTCCTAACATCATTGAGGAGTCCTAGAAGGACGACACAGCTGTATGATGTCCCTAACATCATTGAGGAGTCCTAGAAGGACGACACAGCTGTATGATGTCCCTAACATCATTGAGGAGTCCTAGGACGACACAACTTCATGATGTCCCTAGCATCATTGAGGAGTCCTAGAAGGACGACACAGCTGTATGATGTCCCTAACATCATTGAGGAGTCCTAGAAGGACGACACAACTTCATGATGTCCCTAGCATCATTGAGGAGTCCTAGAAGGACGACACAGCTGTATGATGTCCCTAACATCATTGAGGAGTCCTAGAAAGACGACACAGCTGTATGATGTCCCTAGCATCATTGAGGAGTCCTAGAAGGACGACACAACTTCATGATGTCCCTAGCATCATTGAGGAGTCCTAGAAGGACGACACAGCTGTATGATGTCCCTAACATCATTGAGGAGTCCTAGAAAGACGACACAGCTGTATGATGTCCCTAGCATCATTGAGGAGTCCTAGAAGGACGACACAGCTGTATGATGTCCCTAACATCATTGAGGAGTCCTTGAAGGACGACACAACTGTATGATGTCCCTATCATTACTGAGGAGTCCTAGAAGAACGACACAGCTGTATGGTATCCCTGACATCATTGAGGAGTCCTAGAAGGACGACACAGCTGTATGATGTCCCTAACATCATTGAGGAGTCCTAGAAGGACGGCACAGCTGTATGATGTCCCTAACATCATTGAGGAGTCCTAGGACGACACAACTTCATGATGTCCCTAACATCATTGAGGAGTCCTAGAAGGACGGCACAGCTGTATGATGTCCCTAACATCATTTAGGAGTCCTAGGACGACACAACTTCATGATGTCCCTAAAAAAAAGTTCTACGAGATTATTTCGAGATTACTGTATCTAACTCTTAATTTGCGTTGAAATGTGTTAACATGTTGTATGTAATTTGTACAATTCTCTAAAATTGAATCATCATGCTTTAACTTCTAAACAAATCTAACAGAATAAAATGTTTATAATAAAAATATGTGTTTTGTAGAAAATTGTTGAATTAAATTCTTGTCATTCACTTTTGTTCGAACATTTTTTCACTCTCGTGTTAATTAAACCCAATACACTATCATCGCATTATCTATTTCTATACAGATGATACTATCCGCATCGTATAATGCTTTTGTGTATGGCAAACATTTATCTGGGATAAGCCTTACACGTGTAATGATGAATATCGATATGTATACTGTATAACCAATAAGGTATGCATGATCACTCACCCATATATTTGTCGTACCATTTATTCATATTCAGATCGACTGCCTGCTATAATCAATGCGTGATCGATTCATGTATCATTCATACATTTCGTCTGGCTATCTAAGTCCCAAAAGCAGAAAGAATACCAGGGAACTAATTACAAATGCAATAATAAAATTAATTACATGTGTACTTTAACTCTCCCTTGAGCAATACTGGTATATTTTATAGTACCTGTTTAAGTAACGGTTTCTGCGCCACACATTTCATTCAGTTATTTTGAATGTAAAATGGCAGCTCTACGCCAATACACGTCCTGTAATGCTTCCGGTTTTACGTATCATAGACGTGGTCTCAGCCTATCTATCAACGCAAGTCAATTTGATATGTACCATTTGTAATAGTTATTGAATTGTTAATTTCTGTGTTCAGTAACACCTTCAACATGATGTTACGTTAGCCTTGTCAAAATGAATGATCGGCCTTTCAATCACAGGACGCTTTTATCGCGATTTCCTATTATGGTAGTATCTAGTATATATCAAATGTCAGTCATTACTTACATAAATGACAGAGGAATACTGGCGTGCAACCAAAACAATAACCCTAACCCTAACCCAGAACAAACATATAAATTCAACACTGAGACCTTTGGAAATACATGAAGACTATGACAAGGTGTTCCAGTAGAGTGAAGTATAGAGGTGCCATCTGCTTCATCAATGACACCTGTCATTTAAACTTGGTCAAATCCATGTAAAGTAACGTTCTCGAAATCTGAACCACGGTGGTGAATATTGTTTATGTAATACAGTATGACGTTAGATTAGTTTTAATACAATAGTTATATAAACTGAATGTTTTTTAACGAAACGGAAAAACCATTGAAACATTAATTTTCTACAGTTTATCCCAACCTTGAAATAATTCGTATTTTATCATTAGATATATTAACATGTATTCGTATGTGTCCGTTATATTTACAATAAGCTGTTAGATTGATCACTTTGATGCTTTTTCCAGGGTTAGTAAGACCTCTATCAGACTTGCGTTGATCAGAACACTTAATCCCTCGTTCAGTATTAATTTGACCGAAATGCCCAAGCAAATCAGGGATCGAGGCGTAGATTTATACTAACATGACAACATCTATTTCAAAGTTCGTAATACAAAGGCGTAGATACCGGGCTCTCGAAAAAGTGTAGGTCAACTTTATAACATTGATATAAAACTTATATGCTAATCAACAGGATAGTCGAGCGATAAGTATTACTAATCAGGCATTTTTTTCAAACGAACGTCATGAATATATCTACAATATAAAGTCCTTAGCACCAATTTGTAGAACTTCTCAAGTAATTTCACTGTTCCATATAGTCATCCTTTTCGTTAGATTTTTCGAAAGTGTACTAAATATAATATCTATAATAGACTCTATATGTTTTGTTGAATACCATTTACAGAATGCTAGGACATTCTTGGCCTATCAATGTTAATGTCACTTACACTGATGTTACCAATGTACCCATATCATTTGTTTCGACATAACAGCTACAAAGTGATCTATTCCAATTCCCTTGTTGTGTTTTCTTCAATCTGTTACATGGTATTTATCTAACTTAGCGATTCAATTTAACACATGGTCATTGTTATAAATATTGAATACATAATTTAAATATGTCAGTCATGGAATTAACACGTCTTTATTTGGATTTTTTTTTTTTTTTTTTCGTTTTTGTTAACGTCAAACTCCCTGTAACAGCAATATTGCTATTTAGTCCACAATAACTGTTTGATAATTTTGTTCTATCTAGGATCATGATCATTCTGTTATGAGCGATCGGGCATAGTTAAACATGTTGTCTACTGATGTCCGTTATCCAAATCATATAAGTTTCATATGAGATCAATATACAATTTCCTTTATTGAATTGTCACAATAGCGCAAAGTTTGTTGTACAATAATGCAAGCTGTACCTTGTTCAACTGAGCGACGCCGTTTTAGAGCACTATATCAACGGCAGATTCTCTCAATTGGCTAAAGTGATAATTACAATGTGTAAAACTGTGATAATTGAATACCTTCTCAACTTTTGTAAGATTTCCTAACAATCTGTGTTATATAGCGTTATCGTAATGAAATGTTACGTTATATCAAATGATGGTCGTGTTTTTGGGCTATAGTTCTGTTATCTATAGCAACTGATCGGTGGGTATACTGACGCCATCATTAACGAATCACATATTGGAGAGAATGTTACATAAGATGCAGTAACTTGTGCCAAAGATCCTATTTGTCTCTACAATGACATTAACATATAACTGGAAGGAACGGTAGCGATTCACACTGAGATATACAACAATTGTGTGCATGTAAGTGTTATAAACGTTTTTATCACTCTCTCTTATGATGTGATATGTGTTGTTAAATTATATGCAAATCTACCGCCAAATTGACAGCTTTTGGATATCTATGTTTTTGCTCTTTTCTTGTGTTGTTGAACTATTGATATATGCGTCTAAGCAAAATGGTATCACCTCAGTATTACTGCCTTGTCTATTTTTTTTAATGCGTTGCAATACAGATATGTCGTAATCTAACTGACTGCAGACTTCATCTTGTTATCAGTACTACTTACAACCAATTCTTCTATTTCAACTCCTTTTCATTGGACGAAAATAATTCCATGTCCGAATGCGATTTGACAATTAGAATGGAATTTCTCTTGAACTCAAAATGGCATGATTTTACATCTAAAAATATCTGGATGACATTGTTGGAATATGCATTGTTCTTGAATTTCAAAACATGCATGACTGCTCGCCAATATTTGGATGACCTCTCTTCATATGGCATGAATAAAGCAAACAGCTGATATTTTCATCTCTTAATGGACATTTTCGGATGACGTCTTTAACTTTAGATCTGGTCTGATAGTGACCCCATGACGTCATCGAAATCATTACGTCAAATCCTTGCTGCCGACGAAAGCGACGTGGATGTGTCAAATTTATCCTTGGAACCATCAGAAATGGAACCTGATGCCAGACAAAATACTCCTCAATGGTGTAAAAACTGTAACCTTGTTAAATTCATCATGCCACAATTGTACGAGTATAGAAATAAGGACGCTATGATATCGAAAATAAATACTGGACTCGATAGTACTGCAGAGATGTCACGTGAACCGATGACGTCAGATATTCTTGGAGAAATACACAATGAGGGTTTGCTCTCGCCAGAGGAGACGAGCCAACATGTTGACAAAATCAAAATTGACAAAAAATGCAACCCAATGTCAAGACGAAGAGCCTCTTGCCAGTGGTAAGGAGTTATTTTCAAATTAACTACGTCCAAACCAAGTACGGGATAGCACTGTAAGTTTATGTTTCATGTTTTGTTTGCTTTACATGTGCTGTCCCCTTAAATGTAAATGGCATCATTAGTGTAAACCGTATTTCATTTCATTGAATTATAACAAACAATGTAAAGATATAAGAAAACAAGTTGTTGTGAAACTCGCATCAAAATGAGCAGAGATAATAGAGAAAATAACTTCAACACACTGCAGCTCGAAGTAGCAGTATCCTTTCAGTATATTTGTTGGTAAATTTAAACTTCAGTGTGTTTAGAAAGAGTTGGAATACTATTTCATAAATATCAACTGAAGTTTGCATCGCAAATAGGATGTCATTTTACCGATTACATTATAGTTTCATAATTTCAGCCACCCGAAAAATAGCCTAGCATCTAGATATTTCTCACAAAGTTTCGCATATGTCGTATATGAACAAATTATTTGCATAGTTTATAACTGAAGGTGATTGTTTATTTTAAACAAGGAAGTGTCGACTAAAAATGCATCAACGTGTTTTTCTATAGTTATTGTTTTAGAACATACTACAAGTAACTATGTCGTATCTATAAGAATTTGTTAGCGAGATTATTTCAACTATGGATGATTTATGGCTTACTAGCGTTCGTTGTCAAACATCATTTTGTTTTACACTATATTTACACCGAATGTCAAGTACATCTTTTAAAGAATTACATAGAAGATACATATGGCGATGCATTTTTATTTGCTTTAAATCTATATTATTTAATTAATGATTGTTTGTTTTTATATGGTATATACGGGGATGTTTGTGTCGTTTAGATATTGATATATAACGTAAGAAAGAGTCTACGAACATTTTATGTTTTACAGAATGGAAATACCAGGACATTTACGTTATATCATTGTATGACGTATTGAAAGACAGATTTAAGTAGTCCAGACTCATAACATGTTATGTATCGATTATTTACACACGACTAGCCAAACAGAATACCAGTAGCTCGAAAACAGTTTTACTATTTATAAATTAATTATTTATCGTTCTGAAAATTCTAGAAATGATACACTTAGGATGAATGTAGTTTTGCTGTGAAAAGGGCATCTGCCTCAACCTATCTCTTTCCAGAACCCATTGAGCAAAAGGATCGACTTACATTAGGGTTGACATGTTATATAAAATATTTACGACGTAGGGAATGCATATAATGTTACTGATACGCATTATTATTAAGCCATAGACATATTTCAATGAGATTCTCCTTTATCATTGTTATTTCACTTGCGTTCATGCACGGTACTAAATCTTTCATTTAACATCTGGCAAAGAGTAGTTATGGTCAGGTATGTTGTATGTTTTCATAGTCACAACTTCTTATTTATCTTTTAATTCAGATTGAATAAATAATTTATTGTTATAAATTTATTCATAAATTTGTTTCTATATTTTAAAGAATTCGGTTAAGTGATTATTTGTAGGATATTTTCCCCATGTTTGTGTTAATTAGATATAGTTTTATATAGTACGCACCAGGTCATACGCACCTAAAATTGTGTGGCAGCAGGTCATAAACAACCTCAAATTGTATGGTCGCAGATCATACACAACCTCAAATTGTATGGTAGCAGGTCTAACACAACCTCAAATTGTATGGTAGCAGGTCTAACACAACCTCAAATTGTATGGTAGCAGGTCCAACACAACCTCAAATAGTGTGCAATTTACCTACATTTTGTAAGTGGATATCATCACCTGGTACCCGATATTTATGAATGAGCTAAATCTAAACAATAATGAAGGAATGTCTAGGAAGTTATTGAGTGTTTAAACATATTTATCAATGAGAAATTTATATTATTACAAAAAAATATCACCAATATAATATTTGAATGCAGGCGATGATCAACATATAATGTATTGATTGCGACAGTATCCCCAGGTTCCCTTGGTAGTTTTGTTTTGAATAATGCATTCATATTCCTAAACATCCCAGCAAAGTGACCAATATTCCCTAGACGACTCTACGAGAATAAATATACCCTTTTCACATACTTAATAGCTTTAGTTTGTCCAATCTTTGCTCCCAAGTATCATTGGGGGAATAATTCAATTGAGACCCATTTTCGTCCGGCAGGCTAATGCGTAAATGAGATTGGAGATACTCTAAATTTACCTAATTTTGTTTCGATCTTTCAACAATGATCATAGTTGAAGCATAACTGTTATTATAGCGTGAATATAATGCAAGAAATGTGACGAGAATTTGGAAGATTTCTCAAAAACGTTAATGGATAGCAAGAATATTGTACCACTCTATTCGAAGACCGTAGCGGGCATCATTCCACACGGTTAACATCACACACACACACACACACACCCACACACACACACTCACACACACAAAAGGAAAGACTTTTGTAAACAATCACTGAAGTCATTCCGCTAAATTATGATTGTGTTAATTGTTGGTGTGCCAGTTCATCATTGCGCTGATTATTGATTAATGATGTACCAATTTCATCATTGCGCTAATTAATTGTTGGTTTGCCAGTTCATCATTGCACTAATCTGTTTAAATTTGGTAATGCGCTAGGATATGGGAACATTAGTACATTTACGGTATGCCATAACATTAGTACATTTACGGTATGCTATAACATTAGTACATTTACGGTATGCCATAACATTAGTACATTTACGGTATGCCATAACATTAGTACATTTACGGTATGCCATAACATTTGTAAATTAACGGTATGCCATAACATTTGTAAATTTACGGTATGCCATAACATTAGTACATTTACGGTATGCTATAACATTAGTACATTTACGGTATGCCATAACATTAGTACATTTACGGTATGCCATAACATTAGTACATTTACGGTATGCCATAACATTAGTACATTTACGGTATGCTATAACATTAGTACATTTACGGTATGCCATAACATTAGTACATTTGCGGTATGCCATAACAACAAAAAATGAACACTGACTTTTCTTTTAAACATTAAAGTTTTCTACATTGTATATTATACACTTTGAAGAGTACAATCATTTTGATGTAATGTTGCTGTCCATGGCTAACACTTGTTAATTATTCTATGAATGAATGCGGTACTTAAGTGGCATATAGGCTTAAATTCCAACTTAGTATGTTCTATCCTGTTTGGAATGGAATCAAACCCTTGTCAATGGAATGTTAGTGTTAAGTGCCTCGTCATAGCAATGTGAGCTTTATTTGATTCAGCATTATAAATTTGTAATGACATATGTGTATATTAAGACTGCCTAACTGTGGTAAATGTGTGATATGTGGGTGGACCAGTAAAGATACAAGAGGTAAACAGATTGACAGAAACTATCAAATACCATATTCATATGGTCACCGAAACACCTCTCTTTTATGTGGTATTGTCATGATGGAGGAATGTGGATTAAGTGCAATGCTTGGCAGACCGTATAGACCCAAAAAGCACCATTTGAGGTTTTCACCATTGTCTGATTACATATTTATAGGCTCTTCAACTGTAAATTCTACATACTGTTGGATGTAATGACCGCCAATAGAGCTCGCTCCTTTCTGATTGGTTAGATTTGTATACCAACCGCGTTGCTAGCAACGAATTGGAATGGTGCATTTCTTATTATTAATGATGTGCGCACATGATGAACTAATCAGAAATTCAAGTTTTTATCAATAGATATCAGACTGTACGAAAAAAACAAGCTGAACAATTTAGCACGTCTGTACCATTGTCTATATAATAAAACAGTTTGGAATAAATGTTAAATGATAAGTTTCAAATCCAACCTCTTATACTGCCAAATTTAGATATATATGAATAACACCAATCGCAAACATCCTGCAATGTAAAGGCGTGGAAGGACAGCATGGGAAACAGATTGTAGGTTCATAACCTCTTTGTTCCACGTGAACTACAACGTCAACTAAGGAATTATAATGTACTGAGAATATCGTCATTTTTGATTTAATATTGGTAAGATAAAATACTGTTTTCCAGGAGTATTGAAAACTGAAATAGCTACAGGGTGAACAGAATCTTACATTCCTTTCTATTTCGTACACGACTTATGGAACAAGAATCCTTAATTTTACCTCGGCATAAATATACGTAATGCAACGTGTATGAGATTCTACACCGATCAGTAAATGACTGTCTCTACGTAATTTATGATTACAACAAGTCTGTTATTGAGACATGACCCGTACTCGTATGATCCTTGTTGCTGGGAGGTTGCTATTCAACGACATATACTCTGGCTAACATGTTATTATTGACGCGATAATTAACAATAACGTAGAAAGAATTACTGTAAACGTACTTATTTTAGCGCAATCAAATTTTAGCGCATTTGCAGATTTTAGTCAGTTAGCGCAATGATGAATTAGAGCATCCACAGAACTTTCTATAGAAATAAAACGTACAAAAAGTAATTAGCGCAATCATAATTTAGCGCAAGGCTTCCAGCGCGAAAAGCGCTAAAATAAAATTACCGCTAAAATATGTACGTTTACAGTATCTCAACGTATCTAGTCTTCAGGGATAATGAATTCTGACAAGAATGTCCTTTTATAGTCAAACCTTCTAATGTGGGGTTGATGGGGATAGTGAAAATTATCAGGGATATTTGATACTTCTGAACTTAAACACATACCATCATGAAATTTCAAATATCAGAATTTATAATAACAAACGCTACTTCATTTTCAGTTCTAACGCTTCATATTATTGATAGAGTAGTGTTACAAAGGTAATAGTTAATTATACATTTGTTTAATGGCCGAAATATGTTTATATAATTATCACGTGACCAAATTATTTGTATTTAACGTTAACAAACTACGTGTATACAATGAGAACGTGTATATGATATTGACGTAACCAAACCATGTGTATATAACAATGAGGTTATTAAATGACGTCTATAAAATGATGATGTCACCAAAACACGTGTAGTAATGATGATGTAACCAAATCACATGTATTAATGATGCCGTCACCAAACCACCACACCATATAATAATGATGTCATCAAATCATGTGTTTATGATAATGGCGTCACGAAACCACGTGCATACAATGTTGATATCACGAAATCATCATTGTTACTTATGTCATCACCAAATTACGTGTATATAATGATGTCATCACCAAATTACGTGTATATAATGATGTCATCACCACATTACGTGTATATAATGATGTTATCACCAAATTACGTGTATATAATGATGTCATCACCACATTACGTGTATATAATGATGTCATCACCACATTACGTGTATATAATGATGTCATCACCAAATTACGTGTATATAATGATGTCATGCAATGAAAGTGTCACCAAACAATTGACACATAAGTATTGACGATGTTACACCATTTACATCAGTCATGCATACTGGATATGCATTCAGATCATGTTTTAAACGATGATGTCATATGAATATTATAATGACGTCATCAACAATGTGTGTATAATTATTATGAATTCAAATTTTGTCGAATATATTGCATAAGCGATGTTTAATCATTAGTATAGTAATTATAACTCACCCCCACGTTAATTTAAAGCAATATAAAAGGATATAACTTAGAATGCATATAAGAAATCTTGTATTTTTTTGACTTAAGTCATTCCTTATATTTATACGGTTTTTGTAAAAGTTATCGTTTGTTATCTAAGTACTTGTACTTTTCTAAGACTTTATAAATACGGATAGTGTTGAAATAATTGGTATATAAATACGAATTCTTCAGGAAATTGGTACGATAATTAAATTCAATGTGAGTCACAAGTTTGGAAAACTAACGTTCACTTTATGTAACATCATCATTTACTCTGCCTCTTTGGTTGTTTTTCAGGAGAGACTCTAGAGAAATGACTACTCCAAGAGGAAGCTACGTGGATCTGCTACGTAACTGAAAGGATTACATTGTAAATATGAGGAAAGGCATTGTCTACTATATTTTTACACCGTCTCTTTGTTTGTAGTAAATAATGATCCCCATTATCTGTGTGACTAACGTGTGTGAGAAATATGTGAAAATGAAGAGGGCTTTTAAATTGAATTTTATAGATCATCCGGATAGTTTTACTCGGAAATCCGGTTTTCGGCATCCGCAACTCTTCGTGTATTCCAGCGACAATACCCGATGAGTTCAGGATGCGGTTTTCGGTACGCTAGCATTCCGAGAGAAAAACGTACATTTATTTCTATTTTTTTCTTCCATAGAATTTGCTTACAACCCTTCCGCGCTACAGACGTAGACGAACAGAACTGTTGCATAGAAAGAATGTCTTAATATGCTTTATAGATAGCATTCAGATATCTCATTCACTAGGAACAATCTTCACACGGAAATTTATTCGGAAATCCTATAGGTTTCATTGAAACGCAAGCCACTTGAGCGTGTTAGTCAAATATATATCCTAATCACAGCTGCCAGTGCTATAACAAACATTCCTAATATGATTGAAGCTGAGTGTAGTATAATTTCTGGAGTAGTATATTGATGGTAAAAAGGACTACAAACATTAAGTTCGCGAATAACATTGCACGGAGTAACATTGTGACAATTGACATCCATAGTCGTTTGCCTGATCTTGAGAATTATTTTTTTGACTAAATAAACATGTGGAATGGTGGCTGTACACTCTTGGAAACTAAGAGATGATAAGTGTCTAGCGATTGGGTCAATACATGACAATGTCCCCTTAATTTTTGTTTAAGGTCACAAAGTCTCATATGGCCTATTTTAATCGTCTTTTGTCCGTCGTCGTGCGTGGTGCGTCGTCCGTCGCTAAACAGTTTACATTTTCGACTTCTTCTCAAAAGCCCAAGAACCAATTTTAATGAAATGTTGCAGAAACCTTCCATTGCCAAACGTCAACCAAGGTTGTGAATTATATGGTCCCCGACCCCATGAGACTGAGGAGCATGACCAAAAGGGGTCGAATTCAAAAATCTTCTTCTAATGACCTAAAGAAGGTAGAATCAAATACTCTTCATGGATAGAAGAGTCTTAAGGTGCTTTGCCAAATTGTGAATTTCTTTACCCAGGGGTCTCCCGTTTGCCCCTGTGTGTGTGTGGGTGGGTGTGGGGGGGGGGGGGGGGGGGGGGGGGGGGTTAATTTTTCTATAGTTTATATAAGGAAATCACATTTTTGACTATCATTTGTTTGATTTTAATTGAATTGATTCTAACTTGATTAACATTATTAGCAAGGGATGACAGTTCGATGGTATGCAAATAATATACTGACTGACCCTCAGGAGCTGATGGGCGGGGCCAAAAACGGCCAAATTAAATGAAAAAACCCACATATTTTCTCAAGGCCCAAATAAAGTAGAATCAAATACTCTTCATAGATGGAAGAGTCTTAATGTGTTTTACCAAAATCATGAAATTAATTACCCTGGGGTCTCCTGTTTGCCCCTGGGAGGGAGTAAACTTTCCTATAGTTTATATAAGGAAATCACATTTTAGAATATCATTTGTTGGATTTCTTTTGGAATCAGTTTTAACTTCGTTAGAATAAGCAGCTTTGGAAGGCAGTTTGATGGTATGCAATTGTTGGTCCGACTGACCCCATTGGCTGATGCGCGGGGTCCAAAAGGGTCAAATTACAGAAATATATCAAAAGTCAGGTGACTGTTAAGGCCCGTTGGCTTCTTAAATTGTTTAGTAATGTGTTAATGTATGTATGCTTATTTTGTGCTTGGGGATTAATAACTTTGCTTATATGTGATCTGGAATTTACATGTTTATTTTTAGGTGTTTTATGAATGTTTAGTACAGACTATATGATTTTTGATACCATTTAAATGCCATATATTTCCCAGATAACTCACAAAAAACTAGACAGATTGAATGCTTGTTCAATCAATTTTTTACAGTTGCAAATGAAATTATAATTAAGTGAATTTACCTTATTTTACATTTTCACTAATAAATGGACCGAAATCACGTGTAAGAAACAAAAACCTGCCACATAAATTTGATACCATAATTTCTCATGATGTACCTATTAATGATAGTCGATTATGTTTGCCTTTGTTTGATATGCTGAATTAAATATTGCTGTATTTTTCTCTGTATGTTTTTATTCGTATGTTTTTGTTTCGGAGCTGATAGTTATTGCCCTTGTCAGTTTACATCACTTCCGTTTTGGCGTTGTGCGGTAATGGTTCCTGGATAATAATATGTGTAACGTGTATGATAGATGGTGTGCTGGTACACTGTACAGCCACTGCACTCGCTTCCCCTTTTTCTTTATTGCTCAAAACTTTACCAATCTATATAAATAAATAATAACATTATAATTTCCTAATATATATCAGGAAACTTTGTAATCATATTCTGCAAAAAGTAACAAGATACATATTTTAAGTTGGTCCACACTTCACTTTAAAATTTAAGAAAAGTTTTATCTTGATGTCATAAAAATCCAATAACATGTTGACAAAAAGCCAGACTATTCCAGATTACTAGGACAATGGGCAGCAGATAAAAATCTAACATGGCGCCTACGTACTTACTGGATTTAAGATAATCGCAGAACTGCATTAGTGTTAGCTTACATTATTCATTGCAATCTACTATATTTTTCTTTATCTTAGTAGAAATAGTTAATATCTTTTGTCGTTCTTTTGCATTTAAGTCATCGAATATGAAATCATCTGATATCAGCGGCGAAGAATGTAAAATGTTCTTCGTCAGTATGGTAATTGTCGAGTATTCCCATCCAGAAAATGTTTCACAAATGTAATACTGCGGCAACTTGACAGGACTAAGTTCTCAAAAACTGAATCAATCAGTGTTACAACGGGATTTTTACCATGCGGAACAGTGTCACAACCGAACATTCCCACACCATGCGAATAAATGGGTCCTAACAAGAAAATCCCCTATGCCATGCAAACAGAAGCGTCACAACGCGAAAATTTCCACATCATGCGAAAAAAGATCTCACAACATGGACCTCTTAACATTGTATAACAAATACAAATAACAGAATTAACTAAACAGATATCCAATTGCATAATATCTTTCTCAATAGCTTCTGGGAAGATGATGATTAAGAGCCAAATTGAGCATAATCATCAGTTTCGCGATTGATTAAATCAAGACAATAACAAAATAAAGTAAATCTTGAAAATAATTGCAAATTAAAAGCTATACTGATGGGCACCGTGCAAATTGGGATGAAGTTAGACAATAAAGGAAAGGCTGTGTGGACCTAGCTATGATTCTCTTATACGGAACTTAGTGAACATTACAAGTGAAAAAAGGATCACACAAGATTAGCAGTTTACACAGCGTAGAAAATAAGAGAAAATCGACATGCAAATGAAATATTGTATTCTAAGCCAAAATTATCAAAATTCGGTCAAACGAGAACAAAATTTAGATTTGCATGGAGACCATTGAAAAAGAACAAGGAAATAAAAGATCAGCGTCTTCTTCGAAACTCTCCATTTAAATATAGGTTTGTGAAAAAGGAACCACATAGTATATCTACTATTTATCGAACACGTCTTACTTCATATCGTGAAAAAACAGAATATTCCCCAATGAGAACATGGTATTGACCATGAAACATCCTAATTGTTATCAATTTGAATCTCTCGAAATCCTATGTTGTTGTTTCCACCATTAGCATTCGGCATCTGTCACTGAAGTTGTGACATTGGGAACAAGTCCTTGAAACCAGATGGGTCATAGCAAGGATGTTTTACTATCTGAAAATTTGAAATTGAAACCACCAAGCTTAAATTAATTACCATACAGCTGAGTTGTTATCTGTAAGTACTAAGAATATTGTAATTAAAACGTCGTAATAAGCGGTCAATATGTTAATACAGTCAGGCTGGTGTTATTAAATATTAGCAGAAACTATATATGATTATTCTTAACTTGAAATGCCTCTCCACATTATGCAGTATCAACCTCTCATATAAACTTTGTTGTCTTGTGTATCGATCTCTATATATAGATTTATTCTCCGACTGATATACGGTGGCAAAATATCTTAGGTAAACTTGATATGAAAAATTATTGACCTGAAAATTGAAGTTAATTTTATGTCAATTTCAGGACAAATTCAGGTCAATTTTAGGTGAAGTTCTGGACATGAATTGTCTTTTCTGCCCTTTAAAGATCAATTTGACCTTAAACTGACCTGAATTTGACCTGAATTGGCATGAAAACACTTTGCATGTGTATCCTATGTAAACAACAAAAATGTTTGATCCTTCCGAAATTGATTTGATATGAAAACAATAATTTTTGGTACCTGAGATTCACTGGGACCACAGTGGGGCATTATCAAATAGAAATGTCTGATAACAGTGATCGGAGGTGGCGTCGCCAATAGATGCAACGACGGCCTCTTAGTAGTTCACCGCTTCAATGAAATCAAGTTCTGCAAAATGGTCAAAATTGTTCGTCACATACAATCAGACATCATAATGCTATGCTGTTTTGAGCAAAAAATATATATTTCTACAAGGATTTAATTGCAATACATCATCATTCATTCTTACAAGATATAAGAGAGGTGTAGTATTTCACTGAAAAGAATACGGATATCACATTTTATAGAGATATCCGTATTCTTTTATACAGATTAACTATATGATCAATAAATAGAATCACCACTTTGAACAACTTCCCAACCGAATTCAACGAATTGACTGATTTAGTCGTTTAGTCTACTTCGTGTCTGCGAATCGAGTTGTTGCCATCCACGATGATTTACACTGTGCTATGAAATAGGTTCTTCAGAATGGTATGTACATCCATGTACATGAATATACTTTGGTATATCATAACGAGTTTAGATTTTAAGTGTGACGTTTTGATGACTACACACTGTCATCTCATCAGACAGATAACCAGTGTATGTACACTAAGGTTTTAAGTGTACGAGATTGTAATCAACCTGACGGGTATTTTTGCCAGATTGGGCATTGTACGAACGTTATGTGATTCCATTGCCACAGAACACATGAGGACATGCTGATACATTGATCGAGCACTCGAGAGGGTGAAAGGGAAAAAAAGGAAAGAACAAACGAAGAACTATGAACTTCCAGAAAGAACAAAAAACTATGGACTTCCAGAAAGAACAAAGAGCTATGAACGTCCAGAAAGAACAAACAAAGAGCTATGAACGTCCAGAAAGAACAAACAATGAACACCCAGAAAGAACAAAGAGATATGAACGTCCAGAAAGAACAAACAATGAACATCCAGAAAGAACAAACAAAGATATATGAACGTCCAGAAAGAACAAACAATGAACATCCAGAAAGAACAAACAAAGAGATATGAACGTCCAGAAAGAACAAACAATGAACATCCAGAAAGAACAAACAATGAACTTCCAGAAAGAACAAACAATGAACATCCAGAGAAGGATAAGATGAGCGAGAAAGGATCCGCTCCGTATATAAAGGGAATACCCAAACCATTACAAAGATATATTAACATGATGGGCACGGTAAGATATCGTAAAAAACATGAACATTATCACATAATCGGCCTATTACCGCCCATGTAATACTTTTGCATTATGTCACAAGTGGAATTAAGATGACGCGACAAAAAAAGATATATCAATATGTGAGTTATGTGATAAAAAGTACATTTGTATCTTAAGTTTTCATTCCATATGAGATATGATTAAACTCCTCACGCAGTTTTTGCTTTTTCTCCCGAAAACTAGATTCATAAATTCACTTGAAAATAAAAAATAATCCCTTTAATTGGCCGTGCTTTCTAATCCTTTCAAGTAGCTTTTTGAGAGCCTTATCATTGACGACGACGACGATGACAATGACGATGATGATGATGATGATGATGACGACGATGATGACGATGATGATGATGATGATGATGATGATGATGATGATTAATCATATCTTTGTCGTCATTTAACAGTGATCGAAGGTCAAGGTCGAAAGAATGAAAATCCGTGTATTGGGTATAACGAAAAGGTATCATTCAAAAAATAAAAACATTCAAAACCAATTGGTATATGTAAGGAAAACAACAAACGCTAACAAAATAAAACAAAGAGCGAAAACAGATGATAAAGAACACAAGCGGAAACTGAGGAGAAACGAAACAGGGGGGAAATTCATGATCTCCATCGAAAAACCGGAAGTAAAATAAGATGTTCTTGAAGTATAACAGTTCCCTGCTCCACATGCGGTACCCCTTATGTCTGACGTCACACCAAGAAAGGTATGTAGACTACTATATAAGAAAACACTGATATTATGATGAACATTTATACGTCATAGACTGCAGCCGTACAGATAAGATGATTACTCATTAACAGTAAAGGTATAATGAGGGACCTTTGATCATAGGCACCGGCTCTCGATCGGATTTCTAATGTCTGCTAAGTAATAGGTAAACAACAACAACAACAACAAGAGATCATCTACAGATAAATAAAACAGTTCATATAGCGTAAAATGTATCAAACAAGGAAAATGTTATCCAAACATAAACTGACATAAAAGCCCTTAATTGAGACAGTTGTTCAGGAAGGGTAAACGTCTTCTGTTTTATTGACTAAACCCGCCATGTAAAGTAGTCCCCGACACGTAGTGGGAAGTCTCACATTGACTAAATCCGCCATGTAAAGTAGTCCCCGACACGTAGTGGGAAGTCTCACATTGACTAAATCCGCCATGTAAAGTAGTCCCCGACACGTAGTGGGAAGTCTCACATTGACTAAATCCGCCATGTAAAGTAGTCCCCGACACGTAGTGGGAAGTCTCACATTGACTAAAACCGCCATGTAAAGTAGTCCCCGACACGTAGTGGGAAGTCTCACATTGACTAAATCCGCCATGTAAAGTAGTCCCCGACACGTAGTTGGAAGTCTCACATTGACTAAATCCGCCATGTAAAGTAGTCCCCGACACGTAGTGGGAAGTCTCACATTGACTAAATCCGCCAAGTAAAGTAGTCCCTGACACGTAGTGGGAAGTCTCACAATGTATTGATTGTCTCTAAACCTAAGCTCAACCTGACTTTTAAGTTGATACTGAATTGCCACTTATACAGGTCTGGTATTGTCCAAATATATCAACATGTACATTATATTTCATGAAATTATTGTAAAATTAATCGATTGAGGGGTTCATGAGGTAACTATTGTACACAAACTATTATTCTATTTCACCAGTTGCCAAGTGTGACCTTTGACCATCAAAGCTTAAACGATGTCCAACTAAATTTAATCAAAAACTAATAAAAAAAAATAGGAACTTTCTAAACCACTATTGTGCATCTGCATACCACAGCGTATCATCATGTGAAACGTCAGAAAGTTTGGCCCTCTGAAAGGGCCTTAGATAATACTTTTGATAGTATACTCCCAGTTCTATTTTTAGTAACAGGGGACATTGACCTTTCCATTAGGAAGTTTATAAACCAACGTTGAGCATGCTCATATCACAGCGTAATAGCATGTGAAGTTTCAAAACGTTTGACCTTCTGGATTCTGAGACCACCTCCGGAAACGAACGTGCATTAAGAACAGACGAACAGATGATATGCGGGGCTCTAATAAACGCAAAAAAATACATTAATGCCACGTCCAGCAACAAGCGGGGCCATTGAGAACGGTCCCACCGGCATATGGACAAGGAGTAGACGAAACCAATCTTCAGAATCGCAGATGGAAATATTTCCCACCTGATAAGATCAGTAAAGCGACATTGAAAAGTGCCCACATAGAAATATTCCATACACAGACTTTGCAGTGAAATTCTTCTTGAAGACTCTATTGTTTAACAAAATAAAGCTAAACAGTGACTTTTGATGCACAGACATATACTCTGGTAGTTTATTATCAGGTACTAGTCAACAAGTTGATTACTGTAAACATTTAAACTGTCACATTATATTATAGAGTTTGAAATCAAGATAACTACATTTGTACATGTATAACTATATTTGAAGTAATTGTCAAAATATATAACCAACAAAGAATATGTATGAGTGCAAATTTAATGCATCGTGTATTTAAACATAAATATGATTAAAATAGACCATAGACTGTTCCCTGAATTCGAAATAAATTATCGCACAAGTCTGAATAGACAGCTAGGAGTGTCACAGTCTAGTGTTCAATAGAAGTATTGGAAACAGTCTTCAGGCGTTAATAGTATAAACTACCACGTGTGTTATAGCATCCGTTATGTAAGCAAGGCATGTCATTCAACCGGAAGTACAGTGTAGGCACAGCCTTTGTCCAGGTACATGTATGTTTAAAAGCGGCTCATTTACGCGTTTGTATTGCCTCAAAACATAAATAATGTTTTCTCTTCGTAGTGTAAATCTTTTTATTTCAATTTTTATTTTTTATTCTTTTTTCGTTATTGTATTTTTTTAATTTGTTTTTGGAGAAAATGAAACAGCATAGTAGAGCTGGAAAAATAAGCCCCGTATACGATCGCATTTGTGAAAATTTGTGGCGAAAAATATGGTATATTTCTGTTCAAGAGAACGAATATCAGTGGCAGTTTGGCATTTTTAAAAGTTTCTAGCGAAAATGTGGATATCTTGCAGCTAGCTACATTGTACCCGTGGATAGCTAAACAATAGATTACGTATCAAAGTTCTAGTAAATTTTGTATTCCCCAAAGAATGAAACTAGGTGAAATTAATTTTCGTCTGGCGCCATATCACTCTTGTACATGTATATGTGTTGGACAGTAAGTCGTATTTGTCATTGTATCAGGGGACACGGAAAATACACGGCTAAATCAATATATACTGTATTTAATCAAATTACCTTAGCGAAATTCAAACCCTCAAATAGCAAATTCATCATTTGGAAATAGGAGCCTGGAGTTCAAATTAAAGTTAAATTATCATAAATTATTAAAGATTGTTAAAACAGGAAGCGACATGGAATTCATCGTGATAGGGGAATCAATCATCCTAAGTACTGGACTGTTTCAATACATGTACTTAAATTACTTAGTAAAAAAGGGCACAATATGTCACCCTCTGTAAGATACAGCAGGTAAAAACTCTTCCCCCGCCCCTGCACGAGTTTCGTTCAGGATTAGAACAAAGACATCTACATACTATAACATAACCATGGAAGGATTGTACGAAAGATACACAAGATATAAGCATCTTTCAAAGGGCATTGAGAGTTAGATACAGTAGAGCCAAAATGAATTAAACTGACCATACAGCTGTTTCGTCCTTCGTGGACTCGTCAGTAATACTAAGGGCATGAAGTGTTGATCAGAGGGGACGAAAAAACCAAACTTGAAATGGGTCGAAAAAATGCCAAAACCTAAATGAGGAGGTGCAAAATTGCAATTTACCTATATTTCAAAAAATGATAACTTTTGATATTTGATTTCAAAGAACTTAAGCATGTCGTTTGTCTTGAGAGTTTTTTTTTCACTGCTTCTTTTACTTAATTCATATCCAAAGAAGTATGCGCGTCTTTTACGCCAAAACATCAATGTCTTGTCTCTAGGACTAATATTTTTGCCCTAAAGAGGGCGTTATTTTGCATCTAGTAATAAGAAATTCTAACCAATTAGCATGTTTCAAAAGCACGTCGTTTTTCTTTAGAATGAAGATTTGTTTTAACCTTCAACTGTGAGTCGTTTTTCCTCTGTGTAAAGAAACACCAACCCCTAATGACCTTACGTCTTGTCTCCCGAGTTAAAGTAATCTTATCCTCACCTCCAGGTAATTTTCCCTTTACGATTAAGAAAACCTTTACCTCCGAAAGAACGTAAATCTTCATCAAGGGAAGGAATTGCTTATTCTGCAAACGCATTTCCCCCTCTAGCTTGAAGGGTATATATTCGGAACCATGCTGTTTTACCTCTTGTGTTCCTTGGTTTCACCACAGACTTGTATATCACATCACGATATACAAGTCTCTGGTTTCACCAATCTCTCCCAGTGTGCATTGCGGTTCCCTTCATTAAGGGAGCCGCAATGCACTCTGGGTGACTATGAAGGGGACCGCAATGCACTCTGGGAGATAATGTGGCGTCAAGTCTTTTGCTATTGCTTATTATAATACAATACCACGACAAGAGCCGTGCTGTAAAGGATCAACACTTGGACACCGTCTAATCTTAATTTCGGTTAAAAAGTGTATATAGGAAATTGATGACGAAGCGGTAGCGACAGCAGTTTTTATATAAATATAAACTTCATTTTACAACAATTGCGAAAAAAGTTTATATCAATTACTTTTGTTGGCCCGGATTTAAGTGAGTGAGGGATCTTGCTGTGGGAGGGAACCAGAGTACCCGGAGAAAACCCACGTGGTCAGGCAGGTGACCCCATACCTTTTCACTTCCGATCGGGGAATCGAACCCCGGCCGCCTAGGTGAAAAGCAAGTGTGTTACCACTGTGCCACCCGATCACCCTATTTTTTTTTTATATTAAGTAGCAAATAAATGTCTGTGTATCATCATTATTTGATAACTGACCTATATCGTTCAACAAATGTCTATGTACGTTATCATTCGATTATGGAGCCATATTCCCCTTCCAACGAATGTCTAGGAAATGCTATCATTAGTTCCCTACCGGTCCCTCCCCGTCCGTCCTCCCGTCTTGTACGTACGTCCGTAACACTACTTGTCAGCACTCTAGGGCTTCATACCTTGACGGAATTTGATCAAGCATCACACAAATACAAAGGATTCTTACATCTCGGAAAAGGTTGAGTTACAGGTACTTTGGATCAAGGTCAAGGCTACTGTTACTATTTAAAGCGGGGGTCGATAGTGGACATGTATTGCTTTAGTAATACCCAGTACACTTGTTAAGTATTGGTACTATATGTTTCATTAATCGAATACCAAACAAAGAGAGTATGGCAGCTTGAACACTTTAATTCGATAACGTTTACCGTTCAGTGGTGTGAACCTACAGTCTACTTAACAAAACCGAATTAAATAGACGCTTAGGTAATATCTCTCAACTGTAATGGCAGGGATTCGTATCCAAGTGCATGACATTTAACGGAAGCTGCATAAAGTTTAGAATTGCTATGTATAGCAACGGTTGTCTATTTCTGTCGTAATTAGTCACACCATGTGGATGTTACATAGGTAACGTCTATTTCCAATACGTCCTTCTGTGTACAAAAGTGCTCGAGGCATTACGGAAACGAAGGTATATCAGTCCTTATAAATACAATACCCAAGACATCCATCGTTTATATGTTGGGCCTCTTTTCTGCCACCGCTGAGAACTGGACCAAAACGGAGCTGACGCCGGTTTGCACAGAGTAGGTTTAACCTTGATGACATTGAAGTATGGGTCTTTTTGTTCGGATTACCGAATGGACAGCGTCCGGATTAGACAGAGTTAAACTACTGTAAATAAAAAAGGACATTTTTGTGACTAAATTATTTGACCGTTTAAGGCAGAGATCCGGGTTGTACATATATCCGGGTTGGACAGAGTCCGGTTTAGACAGAGCCCACTGTACTTTGAACAACTTCTTTCCACCTTACATTTACTTTATATCTTTTATTCTAAATGTGTCCCTGTTGGACCTTATAGTTTGACTGGCATATAAGACGATATGAAAAGAACTTCTGACGTCACAAATAAGGCCATCTTTAAAAATATCTTAGTTTGCTGTAACCCGACCAGTGGATTTTACATATGGGTAGGTACAATGTAGGTAGTGCTAAACTTCTTTTTGTTCAGTTCTGAAAACAGATTTTCAACCTTCAATACAAAAACAAACCAGAATATAAACTGTTTGGAAATCGTTATCCATTTTGTGATCTTAAACAAAAGAAACACACACCAAGCTTATTGAGGGTGCAAGACGTATTTTCAAACTTACAAAGCAACATCCGGACATAACTATCCGGAACGGTCAAGTCCTTAAAAAAGAAATAGAAACGTTTTATTTTTCACAATAAAATCTTCTCAGTAGGCGCATTTTTTCTGGGTCGGGCGGGTTACGTCAAACCAACTATATTTTTATTTTGGCCTAATATCAATATTTCGTCCAAACATTCACTAGAAAACGGCTAGCAGATGGTACCTCCGTAGAATGTCAGGATCCAACTGTCCAATCACAACATTGAACGGAATTTACCGAGATGTCGCCATTGTCAAATTAGCATCTGTACATCTGCTTTAGGTGCACTCGTTTCTGTAAGCTTGCACCCACTGAAAAAAATCCCGTTGTAGTCTTATAGCTTTATCCTTTTTTTTCTTTTTCTTTTTATCTTTTTGTGGAGATTAAACATATTCTTTACCGAAAGCAACAGACAACATCATCTTTTCTTGAATTAGTAAAATAATTTGGTGATTGACAATGATTCTAGCCAAGAAAGAGGTCGTGACAAATCAACTATCCTATACGATTCAATTCCTTTTTGGCTCACCTGTCTAAAGCTCACATACTGACAGAATACATACACATCCACTGTCTTTCGTTTGAAATACAATACTGATATTGAAATGAAATTAATTGAACTATAGGGCTATTGCACCTTGATAACCATGTTTTGAAATTCCTTTAACTTTTGATTTTCCTTCGCCTGAAGTCGCCTTCATGGTATAAACATTATAGGTATTTAGCATTATTGACGAGTTCTAGAAGGACGTAATAGCTGTATGAAACAGTTTTATTCATGTTTGACCCCACTATCAAATTCTCAATCTATACTGAAAGACCTTTATTTATTGTGACTTTTATAAAATCCTTAAATGTGGCTAAAGCTGCCATACATATGTGATGATTTTTCTCTTAGAAGCAGTTTTGATGAAACTCGACTTAAATCTTCCCTAGTTCGTCTGACCTGTTTTACACAAATACATCTCACCTGTCAAGAAAACACGCGTACACGCGATTATCACGCATGCGTGAAATAAGTAATGATGGAATGAAACCTTGATGTGTCGAGAACGAGGTAATTAAGATAATTAGCATGAATTTGGCTTCATTTGGTTTTAATTGGTTTAATTATAACACGTGCCAAAAAATACTAATTTGCTGGTAACACGGCTGACACTCCCATTGTCTAATTTCCGGATCATATCGGTAAATCTTTGGGTTTTATAACTAGTGTTTAAACCGTTTCAGCAACAGGACCAAAATAATTCTAACAAGTGTTTCTATATAAAAGGATGAAACTTTGACGTTTTCAAAGCGGAACCTCATTATTCTAGACAAGACAGGTCCGGAATAAATTCCGGATTAGTGAAGTAGCTTATGGCTCAAAATTTTTACAAAATGGCCGGCTTATCAGGGTCCTACCTTACTAAAATGTTGTACAATGTGTGTATTATTAATGTTTTAATCCCAATGTATTATTCCCGGACCGGTTTGTGCTGACATGGTTGTCCTTGGACAAGACATTTGACCCTAATTGCCCAGGACAGCATGCGGCGGCCTCCATTATGTTGTTCAGCCAGGCAGCCAACAACAGCTAAAAGACCATTATTTTATCTAAGGCATTATTTACCTGTACAATATAGAGAATTATCAAATTAGTGATTCTGTGTTTTGTTTTGCTTTTGGTGCGACACCGAAAAGTGCAAACACATTTGCAGGAAAAGACCAATGAAAACGCAGAACAGAAAACAATTGACCAATAAGAAAGCCATTCTGAGCACACATTATTTTTATACAGACAATTTACACAAGAGACACAGAGAGCCTGTATTACTCATCTCCAAGTTTAATACTGCATTGATTATGACGAAACACCTTTGACCTTTGGTCAGTTGACTCATTGTTTAATTCCTACCAACAAAACATTTGACCTTAACCTTCTGCGCTTATGACACTGACATCATTTTTAACCTCAGCATGCAGTTTTTGTAAAGAATTTACAATATTTCTTCCCCTACTAGGACCCGGTTTGTCAGTGTTGGTTGTAGGCAGTTATCTCAGTATTGTGGTTTGTCATTGTTGGTAGTAGACAGTCAGTATTGTGGTTTGTCATTGTTGGTAGTAGACAGTCAGTATTGTGGTTTGTCATTGTTGGTAGTACACAGTCAGTATTGTGGTTTGTCATTGTTGGTAGTAGACAGTCAGTATTGTGGTTTGTCATTGTTGGTAGTACACAGTCAGTATTGTGGTTTGTCATTGTTGGTAGTACATGTACACAGTCAGTATTGTGGTTTGTCATTGTTGGTAGTACATGTACACAGTCAGTATTGTGGTTTGTCATTGTTGGTAGTACACAGTCAGTATTGTGGTTTGTCATTGTTGGTAGTAGACAGTCAGTATTGTGGTTTGTCATTGTTGGTAGTACACAGTCAGTATTGTGGTTTGTCATTGTTGGTAGTAGACAGTCAGTATTGTGGTTTGTCATTGTTGGTAGTACACAGTCAGTATTGTGGTTTGTCATTGTTGGTAGTACACAGTCAGTATTGTGGTTTGTCATTGTTGGTAGTACACAGTCAGTATTGTGGTTTGTCATTGTTGGTAGTAGACAGTCAGTATTGTGGTTTGTCATTGTTGGTAGTAGACAGTTATCTCAATATTGTGGTTTGTCATTGTTGGTAGTAGACAGTCATTATTGTGGTTTGTCATTGTTGGTAGTACACAGTCAGTTTTGTGGTTTGTCATTGTTGGTAGTAGACAGTCAGTATTGTGGTTTGTCATTGTTGGTAGTACACAGTCAGTATTGTGGTTTGTCATTGTTGGTAGTAGACAGTCAGTATTGTGGTTTGTCATTGTTGGTAGTACACAGTCAGTAGTGTGGTTTGTCATTGTTGGTAGTACACAGTCAGTATTCAGTCATTGTTGGTAGTAGACAGTCAGTATTGTGGTTTGTCATTGTTGGTAGTACACAGTCAGTATTGTGGTTTGTCATTGTTGGTTGTAGACAGTCAGTATTGTGGTTTGTCATTGTTGGTAGTACACAGTCAGTATTGTGGTTTGTCATTGTTGGTAGTACACAGTCAGTATTGTGGTTTGTCATTGTTGGTTGTAGACAGTCAGTATTGTGGTTTGTCGTTGTTGGTGGTAGACAGTCAGTATTGTGGTTTGTCATTGTTGGTAGTACACAGTCAGTATTGTGGTTTGTCATTGTTGGTAGTACACAGTCAGTATTGTGGTTTGTCGTTGTTGGTAGTAGACAGTCAGTATTGTGGTTTGTCATTGTTGGTAGTAGACAGTCAGTATTGTGGTTTGTCAGTGTTGGTAGTAGACAGTCAGTATTGTGGTTTGTCATTGCTGGTAGTAGACAGTCAGTATTGTGGTTTGTCATTGTTGGTAGTACACAGTCAGTATTGTGGTTTGTCATTGTTGGTAGTACACAGTCAGTATTGTGGTTTGTCATTGTTGGTAGTACACAGTCAGTATTGTGGTTTGTCATTGTCGGTAGTAGACAGTCAGTATTGTGGTTTGTCATTGTTGGTACTACACAGTCAGTATTGTGGTTTGTCATTGTTGGTACTACACAGTCAGTATTGTGGTTTGTCATTGTTGGTAGTACACAGTCAGTATTGTGGTGGTTTGTCATTGTTGGTAGTAGACAGTCAGTATTGTGGTTTGTCATTGTTGGTAGTACACAGTCAGTATTGTGGTTTGTCATTGTTGGTACACAGTCAGTATTGTGGTTTGTCATTGTTGGTAGTACACAGTCAGTATTGTGGTTTGTCATTGTTGGTAGTAGACAGTCAGTATTGTGGTTTGTCATTGTTGGTAGTACACAGTCAGTATTGTGGTTTGTCATTGTTGGTTGTAGACAGTCAGTATTGTGGTTTGTCATTGTTGGTAGTACACAGTCAGTATTGTGGTTTGTCATTGTTGGTAGTACACAGTCAGTATTGTGGTTTGTCATTGTTGGTTGTAGACAGTCAGTATTGTGGTTTGTCGTTGTTGGTGGTAGACAGTCAGTATTGTGGTTTGTCATTGTTGGTAGTACACAGTCAGTATTGTGGTTTGTCATTGTTGGTAGTACACAGTCAGTATTGTGGTTTGTCGTTGTTGGTAGTAGACAGTCAGTATTGTGGTTTGTCATTGTTGGTAGTAGACAGTCAGTATTGTGGTTTGTCAGTGTTGGTAGTAGACAGTCAGTATTGTGGTTTGTCATTGCTGGTAGTAGACAGTCAGTATTGTGGTTTGTCATTGTTGGTAGTACACAGTCAGTATTGTGGTTTGTCATTGTTGGTAGTACACAGTCAGTATTGTGGTTTGTCATTGTTGGTAGTACACAGTCAGTATTGTGGTTTGTCATTGTCGGTAGTAGACAGTCAGTATTGTGGTTTGTCATTGTTGGTAGTAGACAGTCAGTATTGTGGTTTGTCATTGTTGGTAGTAGACAGTCAGTATTGTGGTTTGTCATTGTTGGTAGTACACAGTCAGTATTGTGGTGGTTTGTCATTGTTGGTAGTAGACAGTCAGTATTGTGGTTTGTCATTGTTGGTAGTACACAGTCAGTATTGTGGTTTGTCATTGTTGGTACACAGTCAGTATTGTGGTTTGTCATTGTTGGTAGTACACAGTCAGTATTGTGGTTTGTCGTTGTTGGTAGTAGACAGTCAGTATTGTGGTTTGTCATTGTCGGTAGTACACAGTCAGTATTGTGGTTTGTCATTGTTGGTAGTACACAGTCAGTATTGTGGTTTGTCATTGTTGGTAGTAGACAGTCAGTATTGTGGTTTGTCATTGTTGGTAGTACACAGTCAGTATTGTGGTTTGTCATTGTTGGTAGTAGACAGTCAGTATTGTGGTTTGTCATTGTTGGTAGTACACAGTCAGTATTGTGGTTTGTCATTGTTGGTAGTACACAGTCAGTATTGTGGTTTGTCATTGTTGGTAGTAGACAGTCAGTATTGTGGTTTGTCATTGTTGGTAGTACACAGTCAGTATTGTGGTTTGTCATTGTTGGTAGTACACAGTCAGTATTGTGGTTTGTCATTGTTGGTACACAGTCAGTATTGTGGTTTGTCATTGTCGGTAGTAGACAGTCAGTATTGTGGTTTGTCATTGTTGGTAGTAAACAGTCAGTATTGTGGTTTGTCATTGTCGGTAGTAGACAGTCAGTATTGTGGTTTGTCATTGTTGGTAGTAAACAGTCAGTATTGTGGTTTGTCATTGTTGGTAGTAGACAGTCAGTATTGTGGTTTGTCATTGTTGGTAGTAGACAGTCAGTATTGTGGTTTGTCATTGTTGGTAGTAAACAGTCAGTATTGTGGTTTGTCATTGTTGGTAGTACACAGTCAGTATTGTGGTTTGTCATTGTCGGTAGTAGACAGTCAGTATTGTGGTTTGTCATTGTTGGTAGTACACAGTCAGTATTGTGGTTTGTCATTGTTGGTAGTACACAGTCAGTATTGTTGTTTGTCATTGTTGGTAGTAGACAGTCAGTATTGTGGTTTGTCATTGTTGGTAGTACACAGTCAGTATTGTGGTTTGTCATTGTTGGTAGTAAACAGTCAGTATTGTGGTTTGTCATTGTTGGTAGTAGACAGTCAGTATTGTGGTTTGTCATTGTTGGTAGTAGACAGTTATCTCAGTATTGTGGTTTGTCATTGTTGGTAGTACACAGTCAGTATTGTGGTTTGTCATTGTTGGTAGTAGACAGTCAGTATAGTGGTTTGTCATTGTTGGTAGTAGACAGTCAGTATTGTGGTTTGTCATTGTTGGTAGTACACAGTCAGTATTGTGGTTTGTCATTGTTGGTAGTACAAAGTCAGTATTGTGGTTTTTCATTGTTGGTAGTACACAGTCAGTATTGTGGTATGTCATTGTTGGTTGTAGACAGTCAGTATTGTGGTTTGTCATTGTTGGTAGTAGACAGTCAGTATTGTGGTTTGTCATTGTTGGTAGTAGAGAGTCAGTATTGTGGTTTGTCATTGTTGGTAGTACACAGTCAGTATTGTGGTTTGTCATTGTTGGTAGTACATGTACACAGTCAGTATTGTGGTCTGTCATTGTTGGTAGTAGACAGTCAGTATTGTGGTTTGTCATTGTTGGTAGTAGAGAGTCAGTATTGTGGTTTGTCATTGTTGGTAGTACACAGTCAGTATTGTGGTTTGTCATTGTTGGTAGTACACCGTCAGTATTGTGGTTTGTCATTGTTGGTAGTACACAGTCAGTATTGTGGTTTGTCATTGTTGGTAGTACACAGTCAGTATTGTGGTTTGCCATTGTTGGTAGTAGACAGTCAGTATTGTGGTTTGTCATTGTTGGTAGTAGACAGTTATCTCAGTATTGTGGTTTGTCATTGTTGGTAGTAGACAGTCAGTATTGTTGTTTGTCATTGTTGGTAGTAGACAGTCAGTATTGTGGTTTGTCATTGTTGGTAGTAGACAGTTATCTCAGTATTGTGGTTTGTCTTTGTTGGTAGTACACAGTCAGTATTGTTGTTTGTCATTGTTGGTAGTACACAGTCAGTATTGTGGTTTGTCATTGTTGGTAGTAGACAGTTATCTCAGTATTGTGGTTTGTCATTGTTGGTAGTACACAGTCAGTATTGTTGTTTGTCATTGTTGGTAGTACACAGTCAGTATTGTGGTTTGTCATTGTTGGTAGTAGACAGTTATCTCAGTATTGTGGTTTGTCATTGTTTGTAGTAGACAGTCAGTATTGTTGTTTGTCATTGTTGGTAGTAGACAGTCAGTATTGTGGTTTGTCATTGTTGGTAGTACACAGTCAGTATTGTGGTTTGTCATTGTCGGTAGTAGACAGTCAGTATTGTGGTTTGTCATTGTTGGTAGTACACAGTCAGTATTGTGGTTTGTCATTGTTGGTAGTACACAGTCAGTATTGTGGTTTGTCATTGTTGGTAGTAGACAGTCAGTATTGTGGTTCGTCATTGTCGGTAGTAGACAGTCAGTATTGTGGTTTGTCATTGTTGGTAGTAGACAGTCAGTATTGTGGTTTGTCATTGTTGGTAGTAGACAGTCAGTGTTGAGGTTTGTCATTGTTGGTAGTACACAGTCAGTATTGTGGTTTGTCATTGTTGGTAGTAGACAGTCAGTATTGTGGTTTGTCATTGTTGGTAGTACACAGTCAGTATTGTGGTTTGTCATTGTTGGTAGTACACAGTCAGTATTGTGGTTTGTCATTGTTGGTAGTACACAGTCAGTATTGTGGTTTGTCATTGTTGGTAGTAGACAGTCAGTATTGTGGTTTGTCATTGTTGGTAGTAGACAGTTATCTCAGTATTGTGGTTTGTCATTGTTGGTAGTACACAGTCAGTATTGTGGTTTGTCATTGTTGGTAGTACACAGTCAGTATTGTGGTTTGTCATTGTTGGTAGTAGACAGTCAGTATTGTGGTTTGTCATTGTTGGTAGTACACAGTCAGTATTGTGGTTTGTCATTGTTGGTAGTACACAGTCAGTATTGTGGTTTGTCATTGTTGGTAGTAGACAGTCAGTATTGTGGTTTGTCATTGTTGGTAGTACACAGTCAGTATTGTGGTTTGTCATTGTTGGTAGTAGACAGTCAGTATTGTGGTTTGTCATTGTTGGTAGTACACAGACAGTATTGTGGTTTGTCATTGTTGGTAGTAGACAGTTATCTCAGTATTGTGGTTTGTCATTGTTGGTAGTACACAGTCAGTATTGTGGTTTGTCATTGTTGGTAGTAGACAGTCAGTATTGTGGTTTGTCATTGTTGGTAGTAGACAGTCAGTATTGTGGTTTGTCGTTGTTGGTAGTAGACAGTCAGTATTGTGGTTTGTCATTGTTGGTAGTAGACAGTCAGTATTGTGGTTTGTCATTGTTGGTAGTACACAGTCAGTATTGTGGTTTGTCATTGTTGGTAGTAGACAGTCAGTATTGTGGTTTGTCATTGTTGGTAGTACACAGTCAGTATTGTGGTTTGTCATTGTTGGTAGTACACAGTCAGTATTGTGGTTTGTCATTGTTGGTAGTACACAGTCAGTAGTGTGGTTTGGTCATTGTTGGTAGTACACAGTCAGTATTGTGGTTTGTCATTGTTGGTAGTAGACAGTCAGTATTGTGGTTTGTCGTTGTTGGTAGTAGACAGTCAGTATTGTGGTTTGTCGTTGTTGGTAGTACACAGTCAGTATTGTGGTTTGTCGTTGTTGGTAGTACACAGTCAGTATTGTGGTTTGTCGTTGTTGGTAGTACACAGTCAGTATTGTGGTTTGTCATTGTTGGTAGTACACAGTCAGTATTGTGGTTTGTCATTGTTGGTAGTACACAGTCAGTATTGTGGTTTGTCATTGTTGGTAGTAGACAGTCAGTATTGTGGTTTGTCATTGTTGGTAGTACACAGTCATTATTGTGGTTTGTCATTGTTGGTAGTACACAGTCAGTATTGTGGTTTGTCATTGTTGGTAGTAGACAGTCAGTAGTGTGGTTTGTCATTGTTGGTAGTACACAGTCAGTATTGTGGTTTGTCATTGTTGGTAGTAGACAGTCAGTATTGTGGTTTGTCATTGTTGGTAGTACACAGTCAGTATTGTGGTTTGTCATTGTTGTTAGTACACAGTCAGTATTGTGGTTTGTCATTGTTGGTAGTAGACAGTCAGTATTGTGGTTTGTCATTGTTGTTAGTACACAGTCAGTATTGTGGTTTGTCATTGTTGGTAGTAGACAGTCAGTATTGTGGTTTGTCATTGTTGGTAGTACACAGTCAGTATTGTGGTTTGTCATTGTTGGTAGTAGACAGTCAGTATTGTGGTTTGTCATTGTTGGTAGTACACAGTTATCTCAGTATTGTGGTTTAGCATATCAAAGTACAGAATGGAATGTTGTTGAACCTCAAACAAATACTCTTTGTTTCTTTTTGCAGACTGTTTATTGTTTGAAGTGAATCCCTATCTTTTTGCAATTAAAGGTTAACTACTAAAACCCCAATGGTAATGATTTCCTAGTCCAAAATGAAAGGAACTTAAATGGTCACCTAAGGTTCCCTTGTTGACTTCACAGTAAAACAGGTGTCATATCCATCTTCATTTGTTAAAATTTAAATTGATGACGGGCACTTTATCCTGTGGGTTTTCATGTTATGTTATAAAACACTGTCAATAGTACAGTTGGTATGTTATTTAAGCAATAAACTGCCTAGATGCAGCAGACCTACTGGTATAACTGCCACATGTGTCACAGACAAACTGAATGGTGCGCGCTAGCGCACCATGATTGTTTGTCTGTGACACATGTGGCAGTTATACCAGTAGGTCTGCTGCATCTAGGCAGTTTATCGCTTATATTTACGTTCTATTAATGAATCGCAAAAATAAAAAAATATGAAAAAAATCTTCCAAAATTCAAATTTCCCGCTTTCTACCGTCAGGTCAGGTGAATATCTAGAACGGCGCACAAGTAATAGCTGACGTCACGCCCTCAGGGCAACTTCAGTTATACTCTCATAGATGAAGCTGCTTTTGGTAGGGATTTACTAGTAATATATAAGGGCATTGCCACACCAAATGTAAATATTAGATGATATTGTGATACTGAACTTTTAACTTGGTAATGAAACATAACAAAAGTTCCAGAATGCCTGAATAAATGAATAATGACAATAATGGTCCTTAACATTTCTTTGTAGCTGCACTGAAATTGGTTACATATATTTAGAGTAGTCTGGAAAAAGATTTGCCTCATCCTAGGGTTTATTTTGGACACCATTGCAACCAAATGACATCTACATGTATATATTACTTTGGAAAATGGTGCCGTTGTGTTTGCAATCCTTCAAAACCCTCATATGAATGCCAATTTTCAGATGAATTGGACAATACCTCAATTTTGCCCTATTGGAGACTACTAAGCAAAAAGACTGAGCATTTACGTCGGATGAACAAGACTAAATCAAGTTTCCTAATGTCTTTCAGAAACAGAAACGTTATATTAGAATATAGTCTCTCCATAAAGCCACCAAGATTTGTCTGCAATGATCAACATTTATCTCAATTCCAGGAACCTGCCAGCCAAATATCATGATTCTCTGCCTTTTGGTTAGCGAGAAGTATGCATGTTTTCACAAATTTGACTACTGTAACCTGAATATGGGTTTAAGGTAATTTCTTTTCACAAATTTTTTGGGGCTCCATTCCAGGAACCTATGAGCGAAATATCGTGACTTCGGTCTGTTTGATTGTGAGCAATTGTTTGAATGTTTTAACAAATATAAATACTTTGACCTTGATATGGGTCAAGGTCACCAAGTAGGGCTCCATTCCAGAAACCTACCAGCCAAATATCAAGGCCTTTCTGTTTGTGTGATGTCATTTGAATGTTTTAACAAATTTGACATCTGTGACCTTGGATATTGGTCAAGGTTGTTTCTTTCCACAAACTTGTGAGGTCCATCCCAGGAATCTACCTGCCAAATATCAAGATTATAGGATATTACATTTGTGAGAAATTGTTTTTCAAGTTTCTTTTTTGCAAACTTGTAAGGAATCATCAAGGAACCTATCAACAAAACATTATTATTCCAGACCTTTTGGTTTTTGAGAAGAAGTCATTTAAAAGAAAAAAGAAAAGTTGAGGCCAGTGGACGACGGACGGTTGATGGACGCCACACCATAGCACAAGTTTGCTTAGTCCTCCGGACGAAGTGAGCTAATTTGTTGCCAACTTACAAATAGACAACAGATACTGCACCTTCGCATAAGTTCAGATACTTCAACAAATATATTTGTTGAAGTGGGCGATCTGGGAGTCTAAAAAAACACAGTAAGTCACAAGTGTAAAACATTTATTGTTTTATTTATTCTTAGAATACGGTAGATGAGTGTAGTAAATAGTAAAACATGGTCGATACAGTTAACACATTATGAGGTGAGGCCTGCTGTGGGGGGTAACATCATACATACTGGTAGAACCCACATACATACTCAACCAGTTCATTCCTCAAATATCCCTTAGTAGCCCTTACACCCATCCCATACCCAAACCTTTTCTAAAACCCTGATGGGAAACACCTAATCTGATCTCTATACAGACCTTTGTGCCGAGACAGTGAAGGCAGGATACAGAAAATAATTACTTATCAACACTGTATTAGGAATATATGGACTAAATAGGTAGCTGTAATTATAACTGGAAGATACCACAGAACAAGAAATTGTTTGTACTATATCTTATAATATAAAGCAGTTTATTTTGGTACAGGACAATTACATAATATACAGCTTTAGCTGAAGGGTTATCTCCCCTGAATTTGATAGTGATTGTGATCTCGTCATAGTAAAGAAAGAATATCCCCCTGTATTCCAAAGTGATGGTATTTCCTCAAGTTGAAGAAGAGATCTCCATTTTTTTTTTATAATTATCCTCTCTGATTTTTTGATAAAGATGGGTTTTCTCACATAACATTGAAATTAAGAGGGAAAATGGCTCTCTTTCTCTCTCACTCTCTGGAACATAGAAAAGCATGGTATCCCCTGAATACAGATACATATTGCACAGATGAGGAAACCCACAATGGACAGTAAGACATACCATTGATACTCTCAATTATCCATCAATAACATTACCTACCAAAGACCTCAAAACTTCTACATCAACGATTGTGAAAATGGGAGGATATAGGAGGGGCAGAAGGGACTTACAAAAACAATCTTATTACAAGTCCTCTGAAGCAAAACTACAATGGTAGTGTAGTCTAGACCTGCTATTGTTTTGTCTTTAAAAAATATGCATCCACAAATTTTTCTAATAAAATGTTGGTAAATCATGATTTTCATTGTTTTTGTACAGCATTTCTCTGTGAAAAAAAAATCCAGTTAATTTTTTTAATAATGGACAGAAACATATACAGTAGTAACTCCATGAAAAAACATTATCAGCAACCTATTGTTTATCACATGTAGAGAATATTTATGTAGATATAAATAACACAAGTTTTTTTTTACGAAATTTTGTTATTATTACACATATAAACATAATAATTTTAAACCAGTTAATTGTTAATATGTTATACTAGCAGACAAAACCATATAAAATCAAATTTTTTTTTTTTTTATATAAATGAGAACAATTACGGGCTTTGTAATGCCAAGGATATACCTAACAAAACAAAAAATGAAACTTTTGTATAATATATCTAACTGTTAAACACATTTCAGTGTTACAAACAAGATATATACATGTATATATATATATCAAAGGAAAAAATTAAGTTATTTATGAAACATTGTACACATAATGACAGTTAATGTTCTAACAGTGTGATATAAATTACAATATGAATTCTAGAAATTACAGCATAACAAATCAAATTTAATGGATTCTATGATTTCTAATGAGGGGGTCACTTCTTTCACGAAATTATTAATTTACCAACAACAATCCAATACCCGACATTAAGCCCACCCTCCCCAATTACACACCCGAAAATCAGTCTCCAATACAGGAGCCAACTCTCATTACTCATTTCAACCTCTTCTACGAAGGACTTGGTCCCTTGCATTCATCACAGGTGAAAACCAGATTTTTACATACAAAAGATAAAAATTGGATTTTGAAGAAAAAATTTGATGCCATTCCAGCAGCAGGTAATAAAGTATATAGATATCTATAACATATTTCCACAGTCTCTAAAGACGGTCTAGTTTTTGGGATGATATTTATTTTAATGATACTAACTTTAGATAATGATCAAGCACTTGTTTACATCAACTTTGGACAAAATAAAGCAGTTTTGTTTTATTTCAATAAACATATTTTTCTAAAAATTAAGTATACTGAACGCAGTTCGTTGAAATAGGAAAGATCCTCAGAAAAAATCCAGAATTTACATTTAGTGTGCATCATAGATGTAGTGTTTACCTGAGTTGTTTAACCTCAAAATGTCGCATACAAGTTACAAACTTCAGTCATGATATTACAATTGGTGTCCGTCAGGCTCACAGTGAAATACGACAAGCAATGAATTCATCATGACACACTTCACAATACATACTTAAGGCTGTATGCTACCTTACCTAATCAGGACACACACTTTTGAATTTTGTGAATGATCTTTTTTAAAGGAACTACAATAAAGCAGATAGCTACACAATGCATGTGAACATCGAGATAAGTCTTCATTATTAGGTTTCCATTAAAATTAGAAAGGTGACACTCTGTCCCGCAACCTTTAGAGCACAAGCTACCTTAGCATGACATACGATTTGAAAAAGTTTCATTAGAAGAAACCTACAAAGTATTTACTGGTAGGAATGATTATTTGGTTGGTTGAGTTAGATGACATCACCAAATTCCTAATTTGATAACCTATAAATATGGTTCTGACTTCGAAAAAAAACGACGAAATTCAATGCTGGGTACTGGCCAGTCCTAGAATCCATAAAAAAAATTCTAATTTCAATATTTCTTGTCTCATGATTACAAAACTGGGGGATTAAAACCTTCTTTATACATGTACAGCAACACTTTTTAGCCCAGATCTTTCAATTCTACAGCAAAATATACAACTCAGACGAAAAATATTGAGTTATTTTGTTCAATTAACTCCCCATGTGTAAAATTAAATCTAAATCTATTATGATGATTCTGTAAGGACTGCAAACTTGTTTTGATTCCTAAATCCATGTACAGCTGAATCTTCCAGCATGTCAACTTTAAAAACAAAAGTTAAAGCTAAAAGTACAGTTGTCTGTTTCAACATTTTAAAACATAAAAGTTGTGTTGCATGTAATGGAAAATAGATATTTGATCATTCTTTTTTCAAATGACATTTGTACTAAGAAATAAATTTTCTTATTTGTCTGATGTCACTAAAATGTTAACAATATTTAATAGTCAGTACAGAAATAAATTAAACTTTCCTCTAATTTAGATATACATGTACTCTATAGAAATGGTTACATATATATATATATGTGTGTGTGTAATTGAAACAAAAATAATGCCTACCAACAACTGGTGCAAAAAAAAATTGCATCCCTCGTTTCTTTAATGAATCAATTTTGCTATACAGTATCATATAATTTAACAGTAACATGGCATATGTTTTATTTCAGAGTACGATTTCAACTGTAATGGAAGTAAAACAAGGCCGCTAACAAAACACTGGTCAATCAGTTCACAGGAAACAGCTGAGCCAGAATTCAATAACCTGTATCAGCAATGAATATCACCCGCCAAAGAAAATTTAAGATGGAAATAAAATTTCAGATTTCATCTGACAGATAACTTTGTAAAGGGAGGTCTTAGCTGCTAGCAAGCATAAAGTTGGGGAGCCTTTTGACACATGGAAGGCACATGTGCTATTTGCACATGTGTAACAATACAGTAACATCTGCACAATAGGTAAACAAACAACAAGTGTGATTTGAACATGTGGGGTGGTGGCATATGTAGATTAACACGTGTACATGTGTAAGGGCAACACAGGGGCATGGGATATAAATAACCACTGAAACATTTATAACTACAACAAGACACAATCTATAGAGGAGATTCTACAGCAAGCTACAGGCAGAGATTCAGGGGAGGCGGGACAAATAATAATCAGTGTGTCACTCACTCACAAAGGTCATGCCCACAAACATGGATTTGATAACTACATGTATCATTCTAATGAATGAATATGCAAATCATGTTAATTCATCATGAATATACAAATGATCATTTCATCATGAATATGCAAATGACTCATCATGAATATAGATATATATTTATGCAAAACACTTATTAATATTCATGAAAATGTAAATCACTTGGTGATGTTTCCCTGGGGGATATCTTTCATAAATACAGATTTAACACTTAACAGTTATGTGGGTGGGAGGGAGTATAGGGGAGGCTTGAGAGCAAAAACTATTGAAAACTATTTAACATTATCCACCGCATTAACAAATTGGTAAAGATTTCAATAATGTTTTTTCTTTGACCTTTTTCAATTGCCCAATATTGTGTTGCACTTTCCAGGAAAACACAGTCAGTTACAATAGTCATCCCTGATATGGCCATGTCCTCATTTCTATAATAACGATGTCTGGTACAGCTAATAATACAATAGTGACTCCTGCTAACAAAGTTTCTGAACACATTTATAACCCCTATGTTATGCTGTGTACTTGTATAGTGCCTCTGTATAGGAAGACTTTTCTCACTGACCAGAAACAGGGAAGTTATCTTCAAAAGGCAGTGCTAATTCAAAGAAACACCACTTAACACAAAATGTTGATTAAGGTTTTCATTTTCGTGTCCTAACTTGAAAATGAAGAAGATTTCTCACATATCAACAATAAATATTTGTATCGGGATCACTGTATTGTGTGTTGGCAGACCAGCTGCATCTCAATCAACACAGGATTTAGTAGTTGGCTAATGCATGTAGGCACTACTTTCAAAAATTTACTGATAACGCTTTTTACACCATTACAAAATATACCAGTAATCAAATTTTCACCACCCTATCTATGCTTCTATCCCATTTGAATAGCAACATTTACTGAGGTAAATCACTAATGTGGAAACATCTTCATAGATGCAAATATTACTTCATAATTTCCTTTGTGTAAATTCATTTCATGCGATAACATGTTTCTATTCTTAACTGTAAGAATCAAAACTATAATGGATATCATCAAATGCATTGATTTTAATATTTTCCGATGGTTTAAACTTCCAAATAGGTTATACTTCTAAATATTCAATAACAAATTGTTTTTTTTTCAAAAGTGAGTTTGAAATGTTATTTCCTGCAAAGCACTAAAAAAAATTCAAATGTGCTTAGGACATTTAGTCCCATGTAAAATGATGTGATTTTGTGTGCATTTTAACAATGTGCTCAAATCTCTAATTTTCATATCATGATCAACGAAGTCACAATAAAAAAAAATAAAATAAAAAAAAAATTTGCAAAACAAATGGAAGACTTTATAGCCTCAATGAAAATTTCTTATAAACTGATTAAACTTCAAAACCATTCTTGCATTATTGACAGGCAAATAACAACACGATGGAAAAAATGAAAACTTAAAGGCGTCTTAAAGATATAAACATCCTATTTAAGTGAGAAATCAACATTTGTAAGTAATGTGCTACTACGACAACCATCAGCAAGGGTGGAACTCATTGAAAATATATACCCAGTAATTTCAGGGGGAAAAAAGGCAAGATTTCATTTTAAACCTTTCTTGCCATCTGGTACCAAATAAAACCTTTTCATAGGAGACTATATACCGGTACATTTTTCTCAGAACCTGTCACCTGGGAGCAAAAATTAATGACTATAATGCTTATGCATATACCTGTTTTGTTCATAACAGTAATCTGTTGGATTTGAATTTGCTTGTAGAGAGACCAGCTCAAAAAAAAAAAAAAAAAAAAACAGTTTTCTCTCAAGCATGTGTAAAGACCAGCTTTCTTTAAAAGTCCAGCTTTATTTTTTACTGTTTCTTTGGGAAAAGTCCAGCTTTTGACAAAAGACCAGCTTTATTATACACGACTTTTGAGCATATGCCAGCATCACTGGTTTTAAGCCAACATATCAGTAATAGTATGTTGTAATATACAAGTGTCTGATGCAAGGCCAGCTGTCATCAGTAATGTATGTATGTAGGGTGTGCATGTATGCAAAAAATTACTATCCAGTATCAAGTGTGTATACTCACAATAATATTTAAAATACTTTGCCAATAATAAGAGGCTTTAATCTGAAATCCTCATTTTCTTTAAAAAAAAAATTGAGAATTATAACCAAACTTTAACAGATTAAATTTTACATCCCTGATTATTTAAAATCTGCATGGCAACTGCAGAAATCTTCAGTATATAAATATGACTATCTGGAATTCATGCACTTTGCCAATAATCAGATTTTATAAAAATAAACAATTATCTATAGTATTTTAAGTTGACAATCTGCAATTAATATTCGAGATCTTTTCAACTTATCAAAAACCATTTCCTATTATCTGAAGCTTGTCTAAAACCTAACTACAATAATAAGAAAAAGAAAAATTGCTCAAGTGAAACCTGGCTTATCTACTAACCTTTGGAATACCAGAAATTTACGGGGTTTTTTTCCAGTTTTCATTAGAAATGGGATTCGACAGGATTTCAGATTACTCAGCGAGTCAGAATACTCAGCGAGTCAGAATACTCAGTGAGTCAGAATACTCAGTGAGTCCTATTATTGTAGTCAACATAGTAAGTACAATTTCACTTACGAGGTATCAAAAAAAATTCTTAGAAAGTGAAGGGTGCATTTAAATAAAACACTAAAAAAGGGTTGTTAACCTCATCGACTTGTCCTTAAAATCACCAGTCTTTTACAAAAATTTCCTGAGAACTGAAAGAAGCAATCTTTTTTATTTGTTTTTTCCCAAAACTGGATATCAAATGGAAATTTTTACTGTAAATAGTTTCATTAAGCACACCCCACTTGTGTTTTCATCAGCAAACATTGCACTTATTAGGTACAAAATATGTAAACATAACGTTTGAATATTTTAAAAATTCAGATTACTCAGGGGCCAGATTAGACAGGATACCAGATTAAACAAAAGTCTGATTGGACAGGTTTCACAGTGCAAGACAGGCTTGATTTATTTATTCTGAATGTTTACCAGTGGAGACTCACAAGGGATGAGGTAGCAGGATCCATAATTTTTATCAGACATCACAAAGACTGAACGGAGCTTAACAAATTAATAAAACCACATTTGCAATGAAGGAACAGGTTACAATGATGGAGGATGAGTTTTTGTCTATACTACAAATCATAATATGAAGAACTGTAAAAATACAAATACTATTCAATAAACAAAAACATACACACACACCACTGCTGTCAAGGTTCCCAGAAACAATACCACAAGTATCCTTTTGTCACAGCACTAAGTTCAATACACAAAAAATAGTCTTAGAAAAATTGTACTGTTTTTCCCCATTAATCTCTAAAACATGCATTATTATAACAACAGTGGGTACAAATGTATGTCTGTAACACACACTCATATACGACCATGAAGAACATCTCATGTTTTATCAATCAATGAACAAAATTAACGAAACAAAACAACATTTTAAATGTGCAGAAAAAAACCTGTCATACTCCCTTCTTAGTTACATCACAGTAAACTTTACAAAAATTGGTTTAGGTTAAAAATAGTATTGATTTCCAGTTCAATTATTCTCGAAAATAAAAAAATTGCCCATTAATTTGTTTACTGTGTAAAACCAAACGTTTCACTTTCTACCTTTGGTTTAAATGCGATAAACTAGATAAATGGCTACTTTAAGGCCCTTCAATAACGAGAGACCTTACAAAGCAAGTCATGTACATCATCAACTTTGAATACAAAGTGTAGTCAGCTAGATCTATCCTTTGTACCAATGTACTAAAATTAAAATAAACTTTACTTTAAATGTATACATAGTCTCACTTTTTCAGGAATTTTAACCCACTGATATTTAATGAAGAAACTCAAAATTATATTTATCGAGGAGCTCTTCCCTACTGTGATATTGAATATGACAGGTTTTACTGTACAGATGACACAATATCATGTCTCAGTAATTAAAAAAAAACAAAAAACAAATATATATCCTTATACTTCTCACTATATACCTTGTATGCGCCATATCACGATAACCTAAGGGAGACAATTCATGGCAAGTCAGAGCAGTGTCGATATTGACACATCTTCCACGCACACTGCGGTTCGAGTCCTCACACGGAAAGTCCGTATCACACGGGAGACTAGAATACATTACCCATACTGGGCTCTATACTTAACTACACTGGCGAGGACTGTGTCCCCAAAATACAACAATACATGTCCATTTCACTAATGAAATTCATCGTTGCACCCACCAATAAGCAACAATAGATATCCTCCTACAATGAAATTCCCCAACATGGTGGACGCTTGTGAAAGATGTTCCCATCTTCATATCCATCCAGGACTTCAACTTGTACACCCAAAATTTAATTTAACTAAACTTGATTATTTCTTTTCTTCATATATTCATAGAATTTAAAAAAAAAATTTAAGACATAGTTCTCTCATCCAATGAAATTCACGAAGACATTTAAACGATAGGGTGGTTTGATGAAATCACCTCAAATGCCCATGGCTGATCTAAAAATACTAGTACTGGCCTGCAGGGAGTAGTGTTCTGTCAATACCAGAGGATTCTGGATAACCTTGACATGAAGCCACGGGGGAGTGTGTCGTAAGTGTAGCTGCACGATTCTATACAGGGGAGACTACTGACGATAAACTCTAGTCTGTTCCCATACAAATTCTGGGTCAGTCGTATCATTAAACATTTAACGTCATCACTTTCAATGATGCCCTGTTGTCTACAACAAAACTTCTACATTCACAATGGTACCCTCATCACAAGTGTTCCAGCTGTCACTGGGTATCACGATGAAATTGCAGAAGGTACACTTTTCAGGGTACCATTACTTCACAACAAACATGACGGTGCACTGTATTTCTTAGTCGTCAGTGGGTGTCTCGATGCTGCAACAACAAGAAAACAACATTAGATAAGCAAATAACTTAATGTATGTGGAAAACAAATTATTGACACCACTGAAATAATTTAAGGTGGACCTGCCTTAGTTCTTCTCAGGATAAATTTGGTATTTTTCTCTATAAATAAATTTTCAAGGGAGATAACCTAATCTCAAAATCATAAGTATTACCCAATAGACAGCATAAATCTTCAATCTTTAGCATTTATTTACAAAAATAATGATGATTTTGAACCAATATCTGAGTTTTGAGACTTTTCTCTAATTTGTAATTTTCTGAATCAGCAATGACCACAGAAGAGAATTCCTGTTTTCACTTTCTACATTTTATATCTACTGTAATCACTACTTTCCACAGATGAATCTGCAAAAGCATTCACCAAAATGAGAGACAATGTGCTGAATATGTTTTAAACTATCTCACTATGTTTTAAAATACTGCTTTTGATGTAAATTTATCAGTAATTTTGTTTATCTAATCAAAACATTAATTGCAATATCTCCTTAACTTTCCATGATTTACACAAACCCTACCACACAAAAACTGAAGATTAGTCAGTCATAGTCAGAGGTTCAACAGTCTAATCATCAAATAAATTGATTAATCGGAACAACACAAGTTCTAATGTATATCACCTACCCTCTGTCGCCTGAAGATCCTGTCAAGGAGTCCAGTGCGGTGAGGAGGAGGTGGTTGGTTCTCCATCAGATCAGGAGGGGGACTGTCGTTCTCGCCAAATGTGTTCAACTCCTTGAAACACTCGGTCTCAATCATCTACAATACATATGTTTTTATTTCAATACATTACATAAAAACAACAAATAGAGCTGTGGCAATCATAGTTTTATTAATGCCATTGCCTGATCTATTGATGATATCATTAGTATGATACATACCATTGCTTGCGGACTGCTTTATTGAGTGAAAACATTTTACTGGCATTGGCACAGTATGAGTACATTATGTATATAGAGCTGGCAATTCACAGGTTGATAAGTTTAATAATAAAAAAAAAGAGTGCTACATAGCATCATTATTTCTTTGGATAGATGACATTATTAAACAAATGTATATAATCCATCTCTTTATGGTGTTATAATGAAAATCCAAAATAATGACCAAATTTTCTAAATTGTGTTAAATTACTTAACTAAAGGGGCAAGATTGGCTCACAGTAAAAATGTCTGATATAACACTATTCAGTATGTGTTCTTTCTATGGGAATTCTAAAGTAAACATTACAGTACTGGAGAAGTCTTGATCCTGATTCTTTGCTGAAAATTCACTGAAATCAGATTTTAACAGAACATTTTCAAGCCTGACTAGAAATATATATCAGGGAAGCACAAATTACCTCATTCTGCCAAGGGATTGACACACTTCCAGTACTAAAATTGCTATAAAACCGGTCATCGCTGGGGTCAAGGTTGACTCCCTTCACCGTGGAGAACTGCTCAATGTCAAGGACATCCTTGCAGTATACAGCCCTCCTCTGAAAGTACAGCAGAATACGTCATGATTTTTGTGATATAGACCATGTACAGCAAAACACATCATGGTTTTTGTGATAATCAAAGGGCCAAAGGCCCGGAGAAACATCAGGGTCTGAGGTCATATAATAAGAAATATAAAATTTGATTTTATAGTCAGACAGCTACATTTGTATCAGATGAAATGTCTTAATCTGGTTATTTCTATTCTATATATATCTGCTGACAACTTTCCAATAGCTGAGTATAGTTCTCTCCCTATTTCTTTAATGATTGTGGAAGATAATTGATATACTTATGAATCAGTAAAGCTGTTTGTAAACTTGTAAAAATCAACTGAAGGACTATTAACCCTTACATGTACAACCAGAGATAAAATCAAAGATGTACACAGCCTAAGTTTTTTTTTTTTATTAGATGTTAGTTAGGCCTAGCAAACATCTATTTTATGACCCCAAAGTAACATCGAAATGCAAATATTTCACCTCCGTTAGAAAACTGCGGTTGCGCTGTCGGTCACGCTGTCCGACGAGACATGATTAAGGCCTACAGTTTTGACAAACAAGACGCCAGTACATCAGTCACGGATCATAATCGTTAGATACTTTTCAAATAAACAAATAATAATCTTATTTAATAAAATCCTCATGAAAACGGCAATGTAGTTTGTTACAATTTGCCTTCAATTCCTGTTGATATTTCTTGCGTATACTAGCTACATACAAATAAATGTGAAACTGCGAACGGTCGCTGGTTTAGTGACATTAGACATAACCGCCATTTTGGCTGATTAGTAATGATCACGTTATTAGTCACGTGACAGTTGAAGTTATCCCATGGAATGTTTGGCTGCAAAGCTATTGATAGAATTGTAAACATTTGACTACGTGAACATGGTTGGTTCTAGGCTTATATGAAATGTTTCTGCATATGAACTCAGGATGAACATATTAGTCTAAGACATGTGGATAGTTTCTCTGTGAACGCATGTCAATTTCCACAATGATCAAACTGAATTTTTTACTTTCGTTTTCAAGGCAGGATTGGGACTGAACTACGTAATCCTACGCCAACAAAATTGCATATACTGGTGAGGAAATATTTGTATTTATAATCTAAAATAGTCTAGAACACCAAACATTCATATTTCATTTTAATAATTGCAGTAAACACAGGAACCATCAGTTAAATCGTGTCAATAATTGCTGTCAAAATAGGAAGTATATTCGGCTGCGGATAAATATCATTTGTATTACAGAAATGAGAAGTTGTTAGCCAGAAACAAAAGTGTGACTAACAAAATTTACCCACCACGACTATAACGGCAGGTGCCAAATGCATCCTGACGTTAAAAAAGAGCATGAAGAGCAAAGCATGTCATGGTTTTTATGATATTGAGGACATTAATTCCAAAGGGAATTCCACAAAAAGAAACCCAATCGATAACAAACCAAAATTGTTTTGATGATATTCTGAAACAAGAGGCCCAGGAGGAACTGCATTTTTAAGAAATGTTTAACCTAAGCGCTCCTTTTGCCCCATCTTTTTTTCCCCAGGGGTCAAACCTGTCTCATTAAAAAATATGATTGCCATCACCTTATGTTTAACATCAAATTTGGTTGTAATCCACCAAAAGGTTAGGGAGGATGAGGATTTAACAGCAAATATTCACCAAAGTTCCCCTTTTGGGGCCCTGCCCCTCAGGCCCCAGGGGTCACACTAGCCTCGTTTATATAAAATATGACCACCCTTCCCAAAGGATGTTTCACACCATATTTCGTATTAATCCACCCAAGGGTTAGAGAGAAGTAGGATTTATAGCAAAAATTCACCAAAGTTCCCCTTTTGGGGCCCTGCCCCTCAGGCCCCAGGGGTCACACTAGCCTCGTTTATATAAAATATGACCACCCTTCCCAAAGGATGTTTCACACCATATTTCGTATTAATCCACCCAAGGGTTAGAGAGAAGTAGGATTTATAGCAAAAATTCACCAAAGTTCCCCTTTTGGGGCCCCGCCCCTCTGGCCCTAGGGGTCAAACCAGCCTCATTTATATAAAATATGATTGTCCTCCTCCAATGATGTTTCACACCAAATTTGGTAATAATTCACTATGGGTGTTAGGAGCAGTAGGATTTTATAGCAAAATTTCATCAAAGTTCCCCTTTTGGGGCCCCGCCCCTCCTGCCCCAGGGGCCACACCAGCCTCATTTATATAAAATATGACCACCCTCCACCAATGATGTTTCACACAATATCTGGTTGAAATCCACCAAAGGGTTAAGGACGAGTAGGATTTTATAGCAAATTTTCATCACAGTTCCCTTTTTTGGGCCCGTCACTCTGGCCCCAGGGCTCACACCAGCCTCATTTATATAAAATATGACCACCCTCCCCCAATGATGTTTCACAACATATCTGGTTGAAATCCACTAAAGGGTTAAGGAGGAGTAGGATTTTATAGCAAAATTTCATCAAAGTTCCCATTTTGGGGCCCCGCCCCTCAGGCCCTAGGGGTCACACCAACTTCATTTATATAAAATATGACCGCCCTCCCCCAATGATGTTTCACACCAAATTTAGTTGTAATCCACCCAAGGGTAAAGGAGGAGTAGGATTTTATAGCAATATTCACCTAAGTTCCCTTTTTGGGGCCCCGCCCTTCTGGCCCCAGGGGTCAGACCAGCCTCATTTATATAAAATATGATTGCCCTCCCCCAATGATGCTTCAAACCAAATTTGGAAGTAATCCACCCAAGCGTTAAGGAGGAGTAGCGTTTTGAAAGAAAAAGTTTACGGACGGCGAACGGCACACGACGCACGACGCACGACGACGGACGAAGCACGATGACTATAGGTCATCCTGACCCTTTGGGTCATATGACCTAACAAAAATTCCACTAAATATGTCTGATTTTGAGAGTGACTTTGATTGAAATTTGACCTCCATCAGCTATCCCACGCAAGCACTCTTTTTTTTATGGAAGTACTGGATAAAGTCCGAAAGCAATTGCGTCATTCTGGATGCTGGGCCCTAATTAAATTTCCTAGTATTCTTATTGTTATTCATATAAAATTAATTAGTACATCTTTATGATGAAAACACTGCTGTTTAATATGAACCAGAATTTGATCACTTGAGGTAGGAATACAATTTTTTAATTCTGAGGTCTCTCAGAAGCAAAACTAATGCAGAAATGTTCTAGATATTGTGTCTGTGGTCAATTTAAATATTTACAAAAAACTTTTTTCTTTAAAATGCATACAAAACCTATATATGATACTTATATCAGAAGTCATATCAAACACTTCCAGAAACATTCTTAGTAGAAATACGTACACAAACGTTCTATACCTGATATATAAAACTTACACCCAGTACTCATCTCAGAAGTCGAATCAAATACGTACACAAACGTTCTATACCTGATATATAAAACTTACATCTGGCACGAAGGGTGGATCACACACACCAGCCTGTAGCCGTCGGAAGTTGATCGTTTTGAAGAATGGATGGCTTTTCACCGCTTTGGCACCGTTTTTTCCACAGGTACAACCCAGTCTCAGGTTAGGATCTTTTTGTAAAAGCTGTTGAGATATATCAAACCTCAAGCTCCATCACCAAAGTATAATGAAACCTGCTAGCACCACCTACTCTTACAACAGGACATTTACGGTCAATAAGACCTTCTAATGACATGGCATTATGGTCTATAAGGCATTTCAATGTCATATGGCATTATAGTCTCGTATAATGCCTGTTTTCATTAGAATGTCTTATTAGCCATGATGCCATTTCATAAGAATGTTCAGACATGGTTGAATGAACGTCTGTTTTTACTAGGACTATTCTGGTTGCCATATAAAAATAAAGGATTCATCAGTTTGTTTTAATGTTGCTATAGACAGGTTTCACTATACTCTATCTGTCTAATGCTTTCTCGCTTTATATATAAACATGCTAATCTTGTTGACTATTTGTCTGATCACAACATGTTTTATTATCTTTAGAAGGAGCAGGGCACCAGGCATTTAAAAATTTTGGTCAGGGCACAACATCTGTTCGCCCTGCTTTGTTCGAACACGACAGCTGATTTTAAAGTAACAGAACTAATTTAGAGAAAATTGATGATGCTGTGATCATTACAAAACTTTGGAAATAGAGAGCATACTTTGACTTTGAAAATAAATAGTAAAATTCTGTCATATTACATAGTTATAGGGTATGTGGATGATAATTCATTATGCAGCAGGAGAACAATAAGATGGAATGTTTTTGGGGAAAAATTCAACCAAGAATGATAAATCTTTGAGTAATGAGTATGTATCCTTCTGGAGTATACAATAACTGATCCGAGTAAACTTACCAAGGCTGAGTATACAGACTTACCTGAGTACAGATATCCCTGCAGTCGTCTGAGAATTTGGATGAGTACACCTCCCTGTCCTCCCTTACACGACGATCTACCTCGTCACGCTTCACCTTTTCTTTTCTCGCCCGGAATGGACTCTGACAACAAAGGGCGATACAAATCTGAGCATCACAAGACACAATATCACAGAATGCCTGGCTCCATGTACACTTAAACAGCAAACTCAGTAATACAAAGGAGTGTGCCCTTTTCTCCCACTTTTTGAGTAGAAAAAAACAGTTTAAAAATACTGGTAGTAATGTTCTGACAGCATTCTGTTGGATTATAGTCTGTTTCATTGTATATCTTACCTGTATTTTACCTGTGTTATAGTCTGTTTCATTATATATCTTACCTGTGGTTTACTTGTGTTACAGTCTGTTTCATTATATATAGTCTGTTTCATTGACTATCTTACATGTATTATAGTCCGTTTCATTGAATATCTTACCTGTATCTTACCTATGTTATAGTCTGTTTCTTTGGATATCTTACCTGTGTTATAGTCTGTTTCATTGAATATCTTACCTGTGTTATAGTCTGTTTCATTGAATATCTTACCTGTGCTATAGTCTGTCTCATTCTATATTTCACCTGTGGTTTACTTTTGTTATAGTCCGTTTTATTACATATAGTCTTTTTTATTCCATATCTTACCAGTGTTATAGTCTGTTTCATTAGATATTTTATCTGTGTTTTACCTGTGTTACATCACATTATCAGATTATACCCTCATATAGTGTATATTCACACAAACTTAGATATAATAGAAACACTCTTCTAAGTAATCTTTTCATATCTACATGCTTCATCACTTAAAAGCTTCAATCATTATGTGATGAATTACAAACTGATTATTCTACCAACTTACGATAACTTTTAATGTTAATACAAACCCATTCAAAGTTGAAATTTACCTTGCCCTCGATCATTTCGTATATAATACAGCCCAGTCCCCACCAGTCTGGGCTGAAGGAGTACCGTTCGTTCTTCACCACTTCTGGAGCTGAAACATTCAAACCCCTTCTGTCTTAAAAGTTTCATTTCCTGGTTTCACAGATCACATGGGTAAGATGTTCCCCATTTTCTTAGGGCTTTTCCAGTAAAACATCTACCCCACCCTAGGACTCTAGGTTTGGTTAAGAGGTACCACCTATAGAATTTATCTAATAAATTACATAGAAGTAATAGGAAGGCAATCCAACCATGTATAGAAGTGATTTATTTTGGAGTCCTGGGGTCAGGTAGACATTTTAATGGAATATCCCTTATCATTTATCATATAAAGTTTATTTTTTATAAAGAAGTACATTATTGTCAGAGAGGGCCTCGAAACGTGTCCATCTCTAAACCTGAGTGTTAGATATACTTGTATAGTCCAACTATTACAACACACATGAATCATTTGATATTAGGTACCTAGTGGTCAAGTGTAACATTTAACCCTTGTAGCTGAACCTTTTTTTTTTGTATTTTTTTTCTTTTTTCCCCCTCATAGCTGAGCAGAAATTCTCTTACTAAATTATCGATCAACTCATCCTTCTCTCTCAGACCATACATTTTGTATATCTCACACTTGGTACATGAACAGTAACACACTTACTCTAGACTGACCCCCTGTCTCTATAATAGCAATTTTATATATTAAATTAACTATTATGATTTTGGTCTCTAAGATATGTCTGAGTATAGTTTTGAACTAGGGAGAGATAAACTAGTATTAGAATTTAGCTGAGTGATTCTTAACACAAAACTTGGGGGCTGGTGGCCAGTCGACACTTACCCATATACCCTACTGTTCCAACACGTCCCTTAATAGTCTCCCCATCTGGTACCTCCTCCGCAAGTCCCAGATCAGAAATTCTTAAGTGACCTGAAAACAGAAAGAGAAAGTTCATACTAAGTACTCCTAGATACTTCAGTCAGGTCAGTTTACTTCAGTACTGATCCTTATCATTCTTCTCATCAGATACTGACACTCAGGGGGAAAGCATACTGCTCTAGAGATGAGCTAAATATTCCATTTCTTGAATTGTCCATTGTCGCAAATGGTGTCAAAATCGAACTACTTACTCTCAGCTCTTGTATTAAGAAATTAATGTACATTGTGTTGGTAAATATTTGAATTTGATATCTTTTTGATCCTATGTCTAACAAAAATTGAAAACTTACCAAAGTCATCCAGGAGAATATTTTCAGGTTTCAAATCTCTGTAAAAAAAAAAACCCATTAAATTAGTATTAATATAATCTCCAAGCAAAAATTTGTTTTCTCCAAAACTTTCAATTTTTTTCCCTGAAAGATGCTGTTATTTCAATTACAAATTTTCTTTATCCAATACAATTCTCTTCAAAAAGAACTTGAAAATGGGCAGTCAAATTACTGAAAACTCAATGTATATAAGTAAATTCTACAAAATAACCGTCACATTTAATTTAGTGATATTTTATCAACCAGTGTATAGATTGGAAAACTCCTTGAAAACTTCATGGCCTTACGAAGACTTTGAGATAACAAGCCTCGACTGTATTTCATTGTACAAAAGTTTCCTGGTACATTTAATCTTTAAAGTTTTTTTTTGCCGTTTACATTTTTCAGTGCTAACCTGTACACAATCCTCTTCTGTTGGAGGTCCTCAAGACCACATGTGATCTCTGCTGCACAGAAGACAGCCCGCTCCTCCTCAAATCCGGGGTTCCCCATATTATGGATGTGGAACTTGAGGTCACCCCCATTCATCAGAGTTAATACTAGACATAATGCCTCTTTGGTTTCAAATGCATAGGCTAAGCTAACCTGGAAAACAGAAACAGCCTATAGGTAAGGATTACCTTGAAAACAGAAACAGTCTATAAATAAGGATAACAAAGAAAACAGGAAAAATAATATAGGTTAGGATAACATGGGAAATAGAAACAGGCTATAGGTAATTGTAACCAGGAAAACAGAAATGGATTATGGGTTAGGATAACTTTGAAAACAGAAACAGTCTATAGATTAGGATTACATGGAAAATAGAAACAGGCTATAGGTTAGAATAACCAAAACAAGAGCTGTTGGAGAACAGCATAGCTCGTCTCGCAATGTTTGTCAATAAATAATTAAATATATTAATTGGTATGGTTTCATGAATTGCATTAATAATATTTATATTGGTTACTTGATCAGATTGTGTTTTGTGTATTCATGCAATTTTCAAAACCATACAAATTTATATATACATATGTATATGTAAATTATTTATTGACAAACATTCGGGAGACAAGCAATGCTGTTGTAGATTGAATAAATATATTAAATACAAATGTAATTGCTTTTGGACCAATTTCTTCAATTTTTTGATAAAATATAATCCTTATGAGAGTTGTCTCCCTTGAAAAATGTGGACCAGTATACATTGTCTAATGTGAGCATTTTCACATTGTTTGTTTTTCAGTTTCACTCCAAGAAGGGATAGTGTAACTTCAGAGGGACTCTTTTATCAAATATCAGCACCCTAGTACAATTACAAAGTGATGTATTCATACCTTTCAACACTTTCACCAAAAACTTAATGCAGAAATTTTACAAAGTCCAAAAATTTGAAAAATCTGTTTTTTTCCCCCAAAAATATATTTTAGTTTAACTCCAACAGGGGATAGTTTAATCCCCACAGGGACCATATTACCATAAATTACTATGCCTTTCAACACTTGCCCCAAAAACTAAACATTTGAAAAACCAACGCCGACGCGGGAGTGACAACATAAGCTCTCACTCTTCTTCGAAGAGACGAGCTAAAAAGAGAGAAACAGCCTATAGGTTAGAATAACCAAGTAAACAGAAACTGCCTTTATGTTAGAATAACCAGTAACACAGCTGTTGAAGAGGAGAAATAAAACTTGAAAATGGAAACATACTTTCCAAGGTATATTAGCTGCTTGCAGGTTATTATCTGGAGTAGTGTACAGATAATGCTAATTTTGTATAGAAAATATTTCTCAAATAGTTATTAAACTTTTAAAGTATTCGTTATGTAAATAACAATGCATGAAATGTCACATTAGGAGTGTTGACACAACAAAATATGACAGGTTATTGGTACTATATACGGGTTGGTACAAGGTAGATAACTGCTATGAACTCGGGCATCACAGTTTACTGTGTGTTCAGTGTATACAAGTAGGCTATAAAAACACCATTAATTGGCAGTAACTAAAGTTTTTTATCTCTGCCACCTGGATATCAGAGCCATGCAAATACAGAACTACAAACAGGCATCTGTATTTACAGTGGATCACACAATGTCTGGATAATGGACAAACTTTAGGATATGGCTATCGTACATCTATACGCACAAACAATGTGTGATTCTATCGAGATTAAAATAGATTAAGTAGTGATCCATGATTAAGATCAATTGGGTTACGGTTTTCTAAATCAATATGAATATCACTAAGGATGGGAGAGTTTTCTTTTCTAAATATATATAAATCAACTATATGTTAATTACAATAATATTCCAAATTAACTTATATGCTCTTATTCACATGCCAGATACATTTCCTCTAAAATCACAATCACTTGCGGAGGTGTGGAAGAGCACTATATCCGGCAAAATTTATGCTGGGTCCTTGTGTGTGCGATGCCAGGTCCAACTGTGATACCACAACTGTAGACTGGTATGTCATGTGATCACACAAATGTAGCCTGGCATGTAATGTGATCACACAACAGTAGCCTGGCATGTCATGTGATCGCACAACAGTAGCCTGGCATGTCATGTGATCACACAACAGTCGCCTGGCATGTCATGTGATCACACAACTGTAGCCTGGTATGTCATGTGATCACACGATTCCACAGCTGTCATGTGATCGCACGATTCCACAGCTGTAGACTGGTATGTCATGTGATCACACATATGTGGCCTGGCATGTCATGTGATCACACAACTGTAGCCTGCCATGTCATGTGATCACACGATTCCACAGCTGTAGACAGGTATGTCGTGTGATACCACAGCTGTAGAATGGTATGTCGTGTGATACCACAGCTGTAGACTGGTATGTCGTGTGATACCACAGCTATAGACTGGTATGTCATGTGATACCACAGCTGTAGACTGGTATGTCATGTGATACCACAGCTGTAGACTGGTATGTCGTGTGATACCACAGCTGTAGACTGGTATGTCGTGAGATACCACAACTGTAGACTGGTATGTCGTGTGATACCACAGCTGTAGACTGGTACATCATGTGATACCACAACTGTAGACTGGTATGTCGTGTGATACCACAACTGTAGACTGGTATGTCATGTGATACCACAGCTGTAGACTGGTATGTCGTGTGATACCATAACTGTGGACTGGTATGTCGTGCGATACCACAGCTGTAGACTGGTATGTCATGTGATACCATAATAGCTGTAGACTGGTATGTCGTGTGATACCGCAACTGTAGACTGGTATGTCGTGAGATACCATAACTGTAGACTGGTATGTCATGTGATACCACAACTGTAGGCTGGTATGTCGTGTGATACCACAACTGTAGACTGGTATGTCGTGTGATACCACAACTGTAGACTGGTATGTCATGTGATACCATAACTGTGGACTGGTATGTCGTGTGATACCACAACTGTGGACTGGTATGTCATGTGATCACACAACTATAGACTGGTATGTCGTGAGATACCACAACTGTAGACTGGTATGTCGTGTGATACCACAACTGTAGACTGGTATGTCATATGATACCATAACTGTAGACTGGTATGTCATGTGATACCACAACTGTAGACTGGTATGTCGTGTGATACCACAACTGTAGACTGGTATGTCATGTGATACCATAACTGTGGACTGGTATGTCGTGCGATACCACAGCTGTAGACTGGTATGTCATGTGATACCATAATAGCTGTAGACTGGTATGTCATGTGATCACACAACTATAGACTGGTATGTCGTGTGATACCACAACTGTGGACTGGTATGCCGTGTGATACCACAGCTGTAGGCTGGCATGTCGTGTGATACCACAACTGTAGACTGGTATGTCATGTGATACCATAACTGTGGACTGGTATGTCGTGTGATACCACAACTGTAGACTGGTATGTCGTGTGATACCACAACTGTAGACTGGTATGTCGTGTGAAACCACAGCTGTAGACTGATATGTCGTGTGATACCACAACTGTAGACTGGTATGTCGTGTGATACCACAACTGTAGACTGGTATGTCATGTGATGCAATAACTGTAGACTGGTATGTCGTGTGATACCACAGCTGTAGACTGGTATGTCGTGTGATACCACAACTGTAGACTGGTATGTCATGTGATACCACAACTGTAGACTGGTATGTCGTGTGATACCAGAACTGTAGACTGGTATGTCATGTGATACCACAGCTGTAGACTGGTATATCATGTGATACCACAGCTGTAGACTGGTATGTCATGCGATACCATAACTGTAGACTGGTATGTCATGTGATACCACAACTGTAGGCTGGTATGTTGTGTGATACAATAACTGTAGACTGGTATGTCATGTGATACCACAAATGTAGACTGGTATGTCGTGTGATACCACAGCTGTAGACTGGTATGTCGTGTGATACCACAGCTATAGACTGGTATGTCGTGTGATACCACATCTGTAGACTGGTATGTCGTGTGATACCACAAATGTAGACTGGTATGTCGTGTGATACCAGAACTGTGGACTGGTATGTCGTGTGATACCACAGCTGTAGACTGGTATGTCGTGTGATACCAGAACTGTGGACTGGTATGTCGTGTGATACCACAGCTGTAGACTGGTATGTCATGTGATACCACAACTGTAGACTGGTATGTCATGTGATACCACAGCTGTAGACTGGTATGTCGTGTGATACCAGAACTGTGGACTGGTATGTCGTGTGATACCACAGCTGTAGACTGGTATGTCGTGTGATACCACAACTGTAGACTGGTATGTCATGTGATACCACAGCTGTAGACTGGTATGTCGTGTGATACCACAGCTGTAGACTGGTATGTCGTGTGATACCACAAATGTAGACTGGTATGTCGTGTGATACCAGAACTGTGGACTGGTATGTCGTGTGATACCACAGCTGTAGACTGGTATGTCGTGTGATACCACAACTGTAGACTGGTATGTCATGTGATACCACAGCTGTAGACTGGTATATCATGTGATACCACAGCTGTAGACTGGTATGTCATGTGATACCATAACTGTAGACTGGTATGTCATGTGATACCACAACTGTAGGCTGGTATGTTGTGTGATACCACAACTGTAGACTGGTATGTCGTGTGATACCACATCTGTAGACTGGTATGTCATATGATACCACAACTGTAGACTGGTATGTCGTGTGATACCACAACTGTAGACTTGTATGTCGTGTGATACCACAACTGTAGACTGGTATGTCGTGTGATACCACAACTGTAGACTGGTATGTCGTGTGATACCACAACAGTAGCCTCGCATGTCACATGATACCACAACTGTAGCCTGGCATGTCGCGTGATACCACATCTGTAGACTGGTATGTCATGTGATACCACAACTGTAGACTGGTATGTCGTGTGATACCACAACTGTAGACTGGTATGTCGTGTGATACCACAACTGTAGGCTGGTATGTCGTGTGATACCACAACTGTAGACTGGTATGTCGTGTGATACCACAACTGTAGACTGGTATGTCGTGTGATACCACAACTGTAGACTGGTATGTCATGTGATACCACAGCTGTCGACTGGTATGTCGTGTGATACCACAACTGTAGACTGGTATGTCATGTGATACCACAGCTGTCGACTGGTATGTTGTGTGATACCACAACTGTAGGCTGGTATGTCATGTGATACCACAACTGTAGACTGGTATGTCGTGTGATACCACAACTGTAGACTGGTATGTCATGTGATACCACAACTGTAGACTGGTATGTCATGTGATACCACAGCTGTCGACTGGTATGTTGTGTGATACCACAACTGTAGACTGGTATGTCGTGTGATACCACAGCTGTAGACTGGTATGTCATATTATACAATAACTGTAGGCTGGTATGTCATGTGATACCACAACTGTAGACTTGTATGTCGTGTGATATCACAACTGTAGACTGGTATGTCATGTGATACCACAGCTGTCGACTGGTATGTCGTGTGATACCACAACTGTAGACTGGTATGTCGTGTGATACCACATCTGTAGACTGGTATGTTGTGTGATACCACAGCTGTAGACTGGTATGTTGTGTGATACCACAGCTGTAGACTGGTATGTCGTGTGATACCACAGCTGTAGACTGGTATGTCATGTGATACCATAACTGTAGGCTGGTATGTCGTGTGATACCACAGCTGTAGGCTGGTATGTCGTGTGATACCACAGCTGTAGGCTGGTATGTCGTGTGATACCACAACTGTAGACTGGTATGTAGTGAGATACCACAACTGTAGACTGTTATGTCGTGTGATACCACAGCTGTAGACTGGTATGTCATGTGATACCACAGCTGTAGACTGGTATGTTGTGTGATACCACAGCTGTAGACAGGTATGTCGTGTGATACCACAGCTGTAGACTGGTATGTCATGTGATACCACAGCTGTAGACTGGTATGTCGTGTTATACCACAACTGTAGACAGGCATTATTTCATTTGATTACAATGCAACTAGAGAGATCTCATAAAATCAGTTTGGGAATTATATACTTACAACAAACCGTGAATTAACTTTTTGTAGAATTTGTTTTTCATTGAGAGCCATCCTCTCTCCATTCCTTTTCTTTATTCTTTTCTTTTCCAGCTTCTTACATGCATACATTTTACCAGTAGCCCTCACTTGACATGCACACACTTCCCCAAACCCACCCTTCCCCAAAACCCGGTACATCCGAAATGTGTTTTTGGTTACGGGTTGTCTGAAACATAGCAAAGCATCACAAACCTTTCATTACACTAAAATTAATATTCAACTTATAAATGAGAATATCATGTTCATAAAACAAAAGGGAAAAATTATATGTTGACATTTTTCTGTTTTAAAATTTATTCTTGTTAAAATGACTTGATAAATTTTATATTTTGTACATTAATTTACAAAATTAGGGAATATGATTCAATTCAAGCAATCTCATATTCAGCAAATGAATGATATTGTACTCAAAAGTGTTCATACACATAAATACTTCAAAGGAATTTTTTTAATAGGAAGTATGGTCAAATTTAGATTACTCCCCTTTGATCTTGAAAATTTTCTTGAAAGAAATTCTATTCCACTTGAAATTTTCTGATAATGAAATTACTTGTTGGAACAACACTTTGAATTATTTAAACATTTAATAAAGTCTTCATTTCAAACAGGCAAAAACAATCAAACAAGGAGATTATGATTATCAAATTATTAAATGTACAGAAAATTTAATTAATCTTAAAAATTTCCCAGAAAGCAACGTTAACCATATGGACCTGTATGAATGAAAAATACTCACCCTTCTAGCCATTTCCACTGTAGATACCTCTTAGAATACATACTATCTAAAAACTCTCTGAATGGCTCTCCATGTAAATATTCTAAAATTATCCTGGAAGATAATAAGTATTAACAGAAGGTTAAAAGAGTATTCTATCCTTGTGACAAATTTCAGAATATATATACAGTCGCTCAATGTTTTTTTTTCAAATCCAATAATGAAAACATGAAATATATTTAATTACTGGGATATTGCCCTTCCATATCCAGATTGTGACTTTTTTTTCTTACTATTTTGAGGTTCATCAGTCATTTTCTACTATCAACACTCTTAGCCCTAGCATCACTGATGAGTCCTTAAGTAATTATGAACAATGAAACAGCTGTATGATACAATTTACTTCATTTTTGCTTCTTTTTCTTAATTGAATGGTGTTAATATCTTGTGCGTCTTTTTGTACAATCTTCTTTGAAATGCTGAACTTATTTATGGACATTTAATAGTTATTCTTTTCAAACATTTTAGAAGTAAACAATTTTGTAATTGTATCTTTTGCTACCCTATCAATTTGTATATACCAGGTATCGACTGTTGAGTTAAGGGAATCTAATTTTTGTAAGCTGGTGTTAAAATATCCCAGGTGTTGTAATGTTCTAACTTGTAACGTTTATAGAAGTTTCATTTTCGTACATGTTTTTGTAAATGTTTTCAACAATAAGACAGGGAGTACCTTACTCTAGTTAGTTAACCTAATATTTGAGCTCCATAGAAGACCTCCTGACAAATATTCACTTACATGATAATTGCCCTGATTAGCCAAAATCCCTAAGCTTTAAATAAACATATTTTACATTTGTGATGTTGAAAATCTTCAGTACCTCCTATGATATTTGCTATGATATTATGCAAAGGTGCTCAAATTTTTTTTACTGTTCTGATTTTCACTAACTCCCCCCCCCCCCCCCCCCCCCCCCCCCCCCCCCCCCCCCCCCCATCCCCCATCCCCTTAATTAAGTTCATTATCAGTAACCCCCTTTACTTTGTTCACTATCAGTAACACCCCCCACCCCCCTTTTAGTTTGTTTATTATCAGTAACACACACACACCCAACCCCCCAACCCCCTTTATTAAGTTTATTATCAGTAACCCCACTTTATTAAGTAGAGGGTATAAAATTGGACTGGTACTCTAAATACATCTATTGTAAAACTTACTTATACAAAATTAAATCATTATTTGACTAATGGGCTCTGAACTTTCCAATTCCTTTTAACTATGGATGTTCAATTTAATCAAAACTAATTAAGTACCAGCATTACATACCTATTAAAGGTAAAGTCAATGTTGACCTTTGTGTCAATGATATGCTGGCTCAGACTTTTGACCAGGTTGAGCTAATGAAAAGACATCCTACTCAAAACAAAGCAATTCTCATCTGCTGTTTTAACAGAAACATAACCACAATGGTGTTAGGCCTAATGGCTCTATGTAATTACCCAAAGCTTGTGACAATGACGTCATTGAGTCGTTATATGGTATTAGAGCACCATTATACAACCGCCAGGCTGATTGGACTGGTATAGTAACCATTCATACAGACACGCGCCATAGTAACTACAGATCATCATCGGGGCCACGCGGGGATGTCACGTCTGTAGAAGTTTAGGTTGGAAACCAATATCAACCACATTCTGAACAGTTTCATAAAACTAAACTCTAATTATGAAATTTCCACATTTTCGACACTGAACAACATCAGTATATATTCTTTTCTCTGATAGAAGTATTTATATTTCCCCACAATCATTTGAGAGATGCCATTATGGTTATTAGCTTCTAATTCTTTGTTTGAAGAATGACAAACTGATCTCAGACTGTTGGAAATGCTTAAATTATGGAACTTTTAAAACTCCCATCAGCTTTCCTGGTTTCTCAAACTTTTTAACCGACATTGTTGATTTTTTACCCGGGCAATTTTCAACCTTCAAAACAGATTACCTTACATTTTCTGTCCACTAATTGTGTTCAGCAGATGTGTCTGTACAGTATTTATCCACAAATAAGCCCCTTTTTCATTTTTGCAGATTCATCCTTCTAAAATAGTAAGTTTAAAGTCGTTCACAAATAAGCCCTGCCCAAACTTATTTGAGGATGAATAGAGTATATTGCCCCCCGCACATTAGAACAGTTATGACATATATTATAAACTATCTCGCCCTTGTTATGAAATGTTGCCTGACTTATGATACTTACTGTGTACATGTACTAAACAGTTCCTTCCCTGATGAATTGTCCGATATGGACTCTTTGATGGCTGTCACGTGATTACCATTTATTTGACTGACATAGTCTGGAGACTGAAATCAAATCAAAGCATTCATTAAATTACAAAAAACACATGCTTAAAAGCACACATCAGAATTCTTTCAAACTAAATTGTTTCTTTCAAGAAAGAAATTGTTAACCATGTTTGTTTGCTAGTTTTATTACCCAATGAACAGCCAGGGTCATTTTGAGGCAGTCTGCCTGTAGTAGCCAGTGGCTACCTCACAGAACATACGGAAGGTCCATCGATATCACATGCTAATCTGGGTAAAGTATCAAAGACAAAACCAAAACAGCACGAAACAGCTCTCGAGGCAGTCTGTAATCTCTCGAGACAGTCTGTAATCTCTCGAGACAGTCTGTTATCTCTCGAGACAGTCTGTTATCTCTCGAGACAGTCTGTTATCTCTTGAGACAGTCTGTTATCTCTCGAGACGGTCTGTTATCTCTCGAGACAGTCTGTAATCTCAGTTGCTGAGATAATAAAAAACTGTCCTGGTTTGGATCAAAGGCTCAACTGGTATCTTCATGGATCTATGCATGTAGGCCCTTGTGGTTTTAATAAAATTTTAAACTTTCATTTCTTCACTTACTGCATAGGTTGAAGTAAAATTTTGACATAAGAGATTTTTTTCTTTTCTGAATGACAGCAAAACTTTGAGAATTTTTTTTCGGGGAAGAAGAAAGTTTCAGCATTCCATTTTTTATCTATCCAAAGCAAAAATTCTAAGTCTGATATATTTATAATTTTTTTTTACATTTCTGCCATAGAATACATATTTATGTCAGCATGTCATAATGCACTTTTATCACATAATCCTCTTGTTATCCAGGAAATTTGTCCGTGTAATATTTTTAAATAAGTGTAATACACAAATACCCTAGAGCAATTTTCACTGGCTGTGCCAGTCAGAAACCAATTGTGATGTGATAATATGGACAATGATGTGACATCTTGAATTGTGCATGGTGCAACAAAACGGGTTCTCAGTTTAAGACAACCACAATTTGAATTTAAAACCTGTCAAAATTAAGCTTCATGGGCTGTATGATAAAAAGTATCCTAAATTTGTTTTCATTTCATGAGATTTTATTAAACTCCTCTCAAAGGTATTTTTGTTTTAATCACATGAAATGAAATCTTAAAATAATTATAAGATCCTACACATTTATAATACCACAAGGCAGAAATGGCATTTGGCAGACAGTAAATACAATTATAGTTACATGGCCAATATTACGGCATAGTTATTATCATCCAGACCAGCTAAATAATCTCAGCAGAAAAAAGATCACATTAATATTGCATGATGCAAAGATAAGTGTCATCTTCTGGGCTATGAAGTTGTTACCTATCTTTCCTTTTTGTCATTAGTTATCTTTCCTCAAATAACATAATACAAAACTTAATATGTAACAACTGATATAAAAAATATAAAATTGTTTATTATTGATATAGATGTTGATACATTTGTATTTCATTGTCAAAATCACAGCAGGAAGTCGCAGCATATTCCTACTTTCTCTTTCAAACTCTGTCAGAAATTACATTTAACTGGAGTCAGAGAACTATTATAATGTAACATTTTGTTGAACTGATAAACATTTTATTTTAATACTACAGAATTTATCATAATTTGTTGAAATTCCAATCAAAACATTAATTTTCATTACCTTCTTCTCAAGAATGTCGGAAACATTTTGCTATAAGATTGCTCATCAATTTACAGTCACATGACCTGTGGTCATGTAAATTCAGATTTTTTAGTCCGAACAAAAACTCCAATTTCTGTGAATATATCAGGCTATTTGTATGTCAACAAATAAAATTAAATGTTTTTTGTATATGAATCTTAAATTCGACACTGTTTATTTAAAATAAATCGGTCTAACAACATATTTATGAAAATCACATTTACAAAGGAACGATTTCCAGAACCATGCTGTTGGACGTCAAAACTGATTCCAATGGAAATCTTCATTCAATCAAAGAACAAAACATTTTGAATTCCCTAAAAGGAGTGATTTTAGTAAAAATCAGAAGGATTTCTCTAGCAATATGTCATATCATATGGTGAATATTTACAAATCATACTAAAACATTCATAATGCAGGTAATTCAACCTTAATGGATTCATCTTACTTTCTTTGTAATAACTAATGTACCTAAACTCCCACTGGGTCTCTATATAAACTCTAAAACTAATGTACCCTAAACTCCCACTGGGTCTCTATATAAACTCTAACACTAATGTACCCTAAACTCCCACTGGGTCTCTATATAAACTCTAAAACTAATGTACCCTAAACTCCCACTGGGTCTCTATATAAACTCTAAAACTAATGTACCCTAAACTCACACAGAGTCTCTATATAAACTCTAACACTAATGTACCCTAAACTCCCACTGGGTCTCTATATAAACTCTAACACTAATGTACCCTAAACTCCCACTGGGTCTCTATATAAACTCTAAAACTAATGTACCCTAAACTCCCACTGGGTCTCTATATAAACTCTAAAACTAATGTACCCTAAACTCACACAGAGTCTCTATATAAACTCTAACACTAATGTACCCTAAACTCCCACTGGGTCTCTATATAAACTCTAAAACTAATGTACCCTAAACTCACACAGAGTCTCTATATAAACTCTAAAACTAATGTACCCTAAACTCCCACTGGGTCTCTATATAAACTCTAACACTTATGTACCCTAAACTCCCACTGGGTCTCTATATAAACTCTAAAACTAATGTACCCTAAACTCCCACTGGGTCTCTATATAAACTCTAACACTAATGTACCCTAAACTCCCACTGGGTCTCTATATAAACTCTAACACTAATGTACCCTAAACTCACACAGAGTCTCTATATAAACTCTAACACTAATGTACCTAAACTCCCACTGGGTCTCTATATAAACTCTAACACTAATGTACCCTAAACTCCCACTGGGTCTCTATATAAACTCTAAAACTAATGTACCCTAAACTCCCACTGGGTCTCTATATAAACTCTAACACTAATGTACCCTAAACTCCCACTGGGTCTCTATATAAACTCTAAAACTAATGTACCCTAAACTCCCACTGGGTCTTTATATAAACTCTAACACTAATGTACCCTAAACTCCCACTGGGTCTCTATATAAACTCTAAAACTAATGTACCCTAAACTCACACAGAGTCTCTATATAAACTCTAACACTAATGTACCCTAAACTCCCACTGGGTCTCTATATAAACTCTAACACTAATGTACCCTAAACTCACACAGAGTCTCTATATAAACTCTAACACTAATGTACCCTAAACTCACACAGAGTCTCTATATAAACTCTAACACTAATGTACCCTAAACTCCCACTGGGTCTCTATATAAACTCTAAAACTAATGTACCCTAAACTCCCACTGGGTCTCTATATAAACTCTAACACTAATGTACCCTAAACTCCCACTGGGTCTCTATATAAACTCTAAAACTAATGTACCCTAAACTCTCACTGGGTCTCTATATAAACTCTAAAAATAATGAACCATAAACCCGTAGTCCAACACATCCTTTATATATCACAGCTTGTTTATCACGGAATAATATCACGATCCCGTCATTTTCCAGATAAAGAGGTTCAACAGTAATATCAAGTATCTGAATCCACGTACATATTCAGAAAGAAAACTTCATGGGTTATGAAAATAAGATTACATTATATAAAAAGATTTTCTCCAAGGATTCAGTGTTTAAAGGAGATAAAGCATGCTCAAATTTGCCAGATCTAGACTTAAAACCACGTAACATTAACTGAAGTGTATTTGGATCTGTCAGTAACTTATCCTGTACCATAGACCTAGGCATAATAGCTAGCCCTGGCAACTCCAAATCTTATGACTTAACTTAAGCCTTTTAACATTATCGTTCTCCAGAAAATTATCTCTGATCTCGAGCATTTCCTACCAGAAGTAGGTCCTATTTTTATCTTATCTTTTCATTCTTGGAACTTTTGCTCAAACTTGTTCATACTTCAACAATGTTAAATCATCCAAACAAACGTCAATGTTGAAAAAGAGTTTAAAAGAAAAATTAGTTCAACTCATGCACAGATATAACTGGATTTTAACAATATCACAACTAATATTATCTATGTGATAAACATACTTGTGAATTTTATTTCCCTTAAGTCCTCCACACACAAAAACACAAAACAAAACTTCATACCTTTACCACAAATTCCAATGCCATTCTGTAATAATTCAATAAAATAACTTTTCTTTCACAGCTTTGACTTCAACCTGCTATCATATGTATCTATATACTGTATACGTTGTGCAGTCTTGTATGATGAAAAATACACACAAGAATTTCAGAAATGTTCTAAACATCTTTGAAATAATTACGAAAACATCTAATATACAGCAGCTTCAACTGAATACAAAATAAAAGGAAGATGTATGTCAGCCTAGCATTAGGTTGGTGTGTAATTAACTGAACATCTATTTAACACTTGTTTCGGACCACAGACTGCCAGTGTTTCCAATATGGCAACCTTTGGCATTTACGTCCCCTGTATAGGGCGATCAATATTTGTGCCCAAGCTTGGAGACCGAAATTACTTTATTTTTTTTTTTGTAAGCTCCATGATTCATAGCATGCTACAGGTCCTCCCGTCCTGCCACCATCCGCTGCCTTCTATTGACTAATTCTATAATAAGCTCGGTACATTTTACACAAACTGAGAAACCCATCGGTGGAATTACTCCCCTCCAATATAATGTACCTATGTGGTGTATCTATTAGACTACCATATGAGCGCCCTAAATATCATTTGCTAGTAATTCAGTCAGTAAGCTTCATATGAAATATTGATATTGGTTCTTACTCATTTAATTACAGATTGAGAAATCTGATATCCAGACGCACTTGAAATCTTATCACTTTCGGTAATGAATTTCTCAAAATAATCATTGATCGTTAGAACACATTCTGATGATGTATATTGGAAGGATGAAACCATGAAAACAGTTCGTCTTATCATATTTTTGTTGCACATTTCTAAAAACTATCTGTAGTCTACTTTTTTTGTTTGTAAACTTCTAAAAAAATATGTTGTCTCCTTTTTTTGTTACAAATTAAAACAAAATAACTGCAGTCTCCTTTTTTGTTACAAATTAAAACAAAATAACTGTTACAAAAAAAATATATGTCGTCTCCTTTTTTGTTCACAATTCTAACCATTATGTAGAAACAGTGAAAGCTAGGAAGGGAGACTAATGGTACATCCTTAATTACACCTTTATACAATAAGATAAACATTCTCCCAGGAATGCTCTATGCCAAATTAGGTGCAAAATTAAGCTTTCCTTCACTTGATCATAAGCAATTTTTCAAAGAACACTTATTCCCCCTTAAAAAAACTCTAAGAAATACCCAAACTCCCAAAATGAAGGCATATTAGGTAAGCCAATTGATATTCTTTAAAAAGTAGGTCAGGGTTATTCCTTTTAACAAACTTGCAATTTGGTAGCCCTGTAACCTTAGCATGCTATACAGGCCCAATATCATGAACCTGTGCTTCTCCGTTAATAAGAACGTTAACTTGTTAAAATACTTCAACACATTTGACCCCTATGACTTCAAAAATAGATCAAGGTCATCCATCTGAACTAACTTAGTGGCCTTTTATCTAAGCACGCTACTGGCCCAATATCATGGCTCAGGTACACTTGGTTAAGTGATAAGAAAATTGTTTAAAGACTTTAACACATTTGACCTCTGTGACCTTGAAAACAGTTAAAGGTTAACGTCGTTAATTTGAACATTACATCACAGCATAAGCTCATTTGCCCTTCAGGCAGGTGAAATCAGCCTCAATCATAAAGATATCAGGATAAGTATATATTACCGCAGTATATCTGGTTATAAGGGATCATGAAATGCAAATTACCTGTACAGGTATCAAAATATGTCAATTATGCAAGCATATCAATATAAGAATTGAATTTGATATGGCAGATCAATACTGCTGGGGACAGATAGTGTCAATGGTCTATTTAGATATGTCAATGAAGTCCATTTGTAGGGAAAATAGCATATTTTTCCAGACAATTACTAATCAGGGGTAATTATGGTAGATTTCCGACAAATGGATAACTGCTCAATTAATATTCATGCATGGTACATGTATACCTAATTTTTCATGATATTACTCAGCATATGGGGGTTTATCTGTTGTTATGGTAGGGGTCTGAACTATATCAATTTTATTACACAGGACAAAATCTTACTGTGTTACAGGTAGGAGGGGGGGGGGAGGGGATTAATCCAGAGTAGGTTAGTTTGAACATAATAAATAAACATTGTTTAAACTGTTTGAATTACAAATCAGTGAAAATATAATTATCTTCTATATAGCCACCCAATTAATAAAAAGTTCTTTATTGAATTCAATACATGTTTTCTATTTCCAAAGTTTCATATCATGGCACAACCAATCTCATCTAAGTAGTTCTGTAATTTCTTTCAGTATAAAATCAATTGTGAAATCTACGATACCAGTATTTCAATCTCCGACAATGAACTACTTAAGCGACAAATAACATTGCTCACTAACATAACTGGTATGTACTGTGCAAAATTATCGTGAAAGTTTGTAAAATTTTTATTGTTAAATAGCTATAATTTCCTTCTAAACCTGTGCTGCTTATGCATCTACAATCTTTGTTAAAATGTAAAGTTAATTATTTTACAACTATTGCAAAACAAGTTTCATCAACTTAAATTAATCACACTCAGATGGAAGCGCGCAAGGGAGTCTTACTGTGGGAGAAAACTGGAACACCTGGGGGAAAACCCACATGGTTGGGCAGGTGACCCTTTACTTTTTCACGTCCAATCCGGGAATCAAACCTCGGTTACCTTAGTGAAAGGCAAGTGTGATACCACAGTACCACCCGATCACCCTAAACAAGTTATATTAACATTCATTTACCTTTTTCTGTTGACCCGAAGTGATGTGCACAGGAGATCATACCATGGGAAGAAACTGGTACTCGGTCAACAGGTGACCCCCATACAGGTCAACAGGTGACCCCCATACATTTTTCGCGTCTGAACAGGGAATCAAACCTGTATGGCCACCTATATATAGCTAGGTGAAAGGCAAGTGTGCCATTTCTACAAAAAACTGGCTACAGGAATTGTGGGTAGTGATGAAGATTTTAAAAACTTATGTAATTTTGATAGCACTGCATGATCTACCACTGACGGGATAAGACTGACATGGGTTACATCTCCTCTGTCAGCATTGAAATACTTCATTTTTCAAAGTATCGTCCCTTCAGAGGTACTTATTACTGAAACTAATTAAAACCTTCATTTCTTACCTTTGAATTAAGATATTTTTCAAACACTTCGGTGGCCTTTGTAGGTCTTTTTTCATCTGGTGCAACTTCATAATCATTCTAGTGAAAAAGACAGAAAAACAGAATTAGTGAATGATTAATATTGATTAATGGCGGGTTCTTTATAGAGTTAGATGTGATATTGTGAGCAATATATACCACTGATAAAGCACCCTAAGACCCTTCCCTCTATGAAGAGTGTTTGATTCCACCATATCTGAGAGTAAAGAAGAAGTTTTTTGAAGTTTTAGTCAATTCTAACATTTTTTAGCCCCGACCCTCAGCAAAAACTGTCAAACCCATGGGTTTGCACCAGTTGGCCTTGCCTAAATGTACATTGTATAATGTCAAAATAAATGTGAATGAATATGGATCAACACTTTTCATAAGAGGGGTATTTTATCAAAGAAATTTCAGAAAGTTCCTTAATACTGGTAAAGAAAAACAATACTACTTGAAGACTTCCAGTTAGTAACCTGTGTCTAAGAGCTTGAAAATAAGACATTCACAAATTCTACCAGAAACAACCAAATCTTGTACAGAAGTTGTTGGCTCGCTTCTTCACATCTACACATAAAATTCTATCTAAATAGAGCTTCTACACATAAAATTCTATCTAAATTGGGCTATGAAAAATTTTCATGAAAAATTCATATCTATGGAGTCCACTAAGAATTCTGGTACCCCAGTTTCCATAGCTTTCAGATTCCTAAATCAGATAAGAGCTAATGAAAACCCACAGGAAGGACTCATACTGAATATGAGTTTTATTAGTGTAGTGGATAACAGCATGTAAGCTTGCACCCATTACCTTAAACATTACCGACAGATTTCTCAAACATGTGATCTACAGGTGTCAATTAGTACAGATCATATTAACTGTGTGTGGATAATACATACACCCCGGAGTATTTTCATTGGTTAAATAATCAGGTCATGAACTTGCATTGAACTTTGACCACAAAATATGGTTGTGATATGCATGCTTGATGAAGTAAGGGCTACTGTGTAATTTTTAGTACGTTAAGTCCCGTCCCCACCTATAGTTTCACGTGCATAATCTTTATAATTTCAAACAATGTTCTTCCATTTAATTTCTATACTGAAAAGCAATAAAGGGGAAAACAACTTCAGATGAAAATATTAAGTTGGGAAGAGTTTTTTTGAAGAAATTTTATATCACAATTAAATCTATACATTGTATATACTCATAACATAAAATAATGTCTTAACTTCGCATGTTGGCTTTGACCATGTTGCAATATTATTATATCTAGTCAGAGGTTCTAACAGAATTGATTCACCCTTGTAGATCAGTTACAGCCACCCCATTCAGTACAATCTACTTATTTCTGTAAAGCTGTGATCAGTCTTATAGCATGTTCATCTACATTGAGTAGAGGTTTTATAAGATAAAAGGATTTCTAAAAAAAGAAACAGATAAAAGGATTTCCAAAAAAAAACCAAGGTATTGATTTGTGAACAGTAACTAATTAAATTCGCAAAATACCAGGTGATTCTCATAATTTTTAATGGCTTCCTTGATCCATAGTCCCTTTTAAGATTGAAACATATACCTTTAAGTTTAATCCCATTAAAAGGACCTTCAACAAGCAGCTATTGATTAATCCAATGATTTATAACATAAGCTGCATTTCATAAGAGATATAATTCCAGAGAACAGAGTCACGATGCTGTGTTTTTGGTTGTAACACATCACGATTCCAATACCTAACTGCTAATGTCCTAGCCTAATGAGCCGAAAACAATATGACTGTGTTAACAATCTATCTGTAGCCTTTATTCAGCATGTTGTGCTTGAATAGGCATTACAGATCTACTGACATTCATGAACCTCAAAAAATGACAGATCAAATCAGCATGTATGATAAGCATACTCTGTGGGACCATGTACTGCATTAAAACAAATTAAAACTTGAAATAAAGAAAACTAAGATTTGTTTAAAACTTCAACATTTTCAAATACACATGTATATTACAGTGGGTCATTTTGGTGACTTTTTATCTATTCTTGTTTTTATTGCTTGATATATCAAAACGTGTTAAAGCCAATTAATCTCTATTCAATCATAACATCAAAAACAGTATAACCCCTACAGTTGCCAATTTTTTCTTAATTCAAATTGACCCTATTATATATATGTATGTATACACACATATATGTAACTGACCCTAAAATTATTCCATAAATGGTCATACTGATTTCAAAATCCACCAGTGGGATTTTAAACAATTAATATTTGAAGAAAATGGCTTCCATGAACGCAAGTGTCTCAAGTGCTGTTCCAAGAAGAGGAATAACACCACAATTTCGCTCAGGAACATCTATATTTTCATTTTTGTAAGTATATAGTTACAAGGAGTTATAATTTGACCTCATTAACTCCATCATTGTCTAACATTTTAACCACCATTAATTTGCCTTAAACTTCAGAAGCAATATACAAATGCAAACTTCATTACGGGAAAAAACTGTCTGATTATCAATTTTCCTTTCATAAGTTAACATTCATTTTTAATGCATACACTGTTATATAGATATCTATACTAACCCTGTTGACTATTTTCTTTGTTTTGGGTTTAAAATCTTGCAACAGCATGCCTCAATACGTATATAGGGAGACAGAGGAAATTAAAATGCAGGAGAGTAGGGAAAAAAAAGATTAAGATATAAAACAGATTGTACAACATTTGATTTCCAGCTGGTGTTTCGGGGACATAATGTTATTTAACATAAATCCTGTTGTAACAGAGATCATCCAGGTTTGTCAGGAAAGCTCTTTTATTATAATGAATTCTGACACATAAATGCACTTTTATATCATTTACATTTTCATTGGAAATTACTACCAAAAACCTTATGGAGAGGTCGAATTCAAAATATATTGGTGTAATACAATTATCATATTCATTGATGAATAATTTGAAACACAGCCCGAGTTTAGTCAACGTCAAAATCATTGTGCCATAGCAAAAATAACCTTACTGCTGTAAATTAAAACTTTTAGGGCGTTTTAAAGTATTTTTTCTTAGTTTTGAAATCAAATTATTAGATTTAACAAAACAATAAATTGGACAGAAAACCAAAGTGCACCGAATACAACGCTGTGGCGCTATCTGCTGTAAATGAGCTTCGGTACATAACCAAATCTCCAACCTGCTACCAAAATGATTTCATGTAATGACTTGTAATTCACATCACATTAAATATGTCCATGAAAAACATCATCAAATATAAGCTTCATTGTTTTTTGGTGGGCTGATATTTGTTATGCATTATCAGTCTGGGCGGTTTTTACTGATAACTGGTTAATTGAGTTCTATATACCAATACCATGCTTAGAATGATAAGAAACCCCTCTATAGTATTTATACCAATACTATTTTGATATTTGTTCACTGTATTATATATATATCATGGTTCATTCAATTTTTTTCATACCAAATTCAAGCACTATGCTGCTCTTTGTCACATTTTCCAGGTGCATTTTGTCTGTCCAGTTCTGTAGGGACTTTTTTACTCGATGAAAATAACAAAATTATGCTGTATAAGTTAAGTGTTCAAAAGACTGCATTTGTAATAAACCACCAGACAAAGGAATCCAAATATTATGGAAATTAAAGTAAAATGATCAAATTTATTTCAAAATTTTTTTGTGCTGAATAATTCATTTTTAAAGAATCTGAAAAAGTATGTTTACAGCAATTAAGTATGAATACCAGTACTTTTGAAGCACTAGTGAGCAAATTCCAGCACGGATACTGAATTCCAAACCCTTTTCCAGTACTGACTCCAAATTCCAGTACTTTTCCTCATTTGTACGAACTCCAAATTCCAGTACTTTTCCTCATTTGTACGAACTATGTACCCACCAGTATACAGACATGTTAACCTCTGATGACCAAAAATAGGGGGATTTACACCTTCAAAGCGGTAGCATTGCGCAAGACATTTTCGTGTCATTTTGTTGACAAATGATACAAAAAATACAACAAAAGAGACAAAAATACACAGATTGTATTGATGTTGGTCACAGTAACCTTTGTAGCTTCTTAATTTACACAATGGATAGTATTACTATTTTGCATTGTTTATTTTTATGGATAACAGTGAACATAATCTCATTGTTCATCTCAGACCTGAAACAAGTATGAATCTTTACCAAATATGAAATAACCCTTTCACATTCTCCATTTGAGTTAGGGATTAAACATCACTGTTTTCACAATCTTGCTCAATACATTAGCTAACTTTGTGTAATGATCTGAGCCACAGCAAAGGGTATATTTTGTTCTGCCAGAAACTCTACAAACATCATCTCTGTTTTTGTTACATTGTCAGAACCAGCAGCCGAATTTGCTTGAAAGAATGTGTTGACTAAATTCATCTGTGTTTCGATGTCTATCTAAGCTTATGTCATTTTTCCCATCATGGCTGACCAAATCAAAGTGTCGAAGCCACTTATAGGTGCTGTGAATGAGGGATTGAAATACTGGAGAAAAGCTAATTATTATATAATATAAAATGGCATGTAATAAGAAGACATCTTTATTGTTTTTTTAAGTGCTTTCCTGAATATTTTACTGATGAATATCCTATGTCATTTTAAAGAATTCAAATTTATTTACGTTAAAAAGGCTGTGTTTGCGTTTAAGTTGTGATAAACAGTAAAGAATTATGTTTTTAAACCTCACTTGAATTAGCATACTTTGATTAAGTTTAATTCTTAGATCGATTAATCTGTGATGTCCGTCATATTTCTTGATAAACCACATCATGATTTCCTATATATTAGATTCCTGTGAATTACTCTCCCAATTTAATTTGGCTCCTAAGTTTGGAAATTGTACTCAGTTTACTGATTTTTTTCTCTTCGTGGAATAACTGATCGGTGTCCTGATTAGAGATATGACAACTTTCGTTAGAAGAAACTTGTCTTGGAAATTTGTTCCCAACCGATGAATTGGTTGGTCTACCGTATCTGTTCTGGTGACTTGTTGAATCGCACGTTTATGGTATATACCGTACATTGTGCAAGCATTTCACTATCAACTGATTTAAAACATGTAACCTCTTTTTTGCTATCAGAATCTCTGTTGCGGAAACAAGCTAACGTTAGGTTTCGCCTCATAATCACTTCAACCAACTCAACCAGCACGGCCCTTCTTGTGTGGCTTATTTCTTGGAAATGACGAACCAATCAAAAGTATTCGTCTCTCATTTTAAGTATCGAATGTAAAAATTAATCACAGATTTCACTTATCAAGTTTCAATTGGAAAATCTGAGACTAAAAACAGTATTCGAAGGCAGAGGACCATTTTTATCAAACCAAGAGCTTGTGGTGACTTTCCAATGTCGCATCAACTAGAGTGTATACGAGTAATAATTTGCACAGAAAATAGTTTCGGACTACTCAGCGATAAAACAGGTCATTGTGTACGATTAAAGCTGTTTATCTATAATTTATTTAAATTCAACAAATGCCTTCAAACATAAAAAAAAAAATGTGAATCATATTACTTTATCACAAAAAAAATACTTCGCTGAAGGAGGATTGTCTAGTGTGTTGTTAGTGTAAATTGCAAAAATTATTTCTGGTCCCATCCTGAACTCATTAGCATTTATCATTGAAATAAGCGACATTTTGATTCACCCGAGAGTTCCGAATGAATTTCTTCTAGCGAATTTTGGCGATGACCGCTTAAGGTTGCCGTTTCACAGCACCTAAAAATCCACACTATAAACTGTACAAAATGCAGTGTCCCCTTTTTTTACTTCTGTGCACAAAATCATGTTTTGATCCAATCGTTGTTAATGAAGAGTTTTATCTTCTTCGTTTCTTCGACACAGAGTCAACATCTGATGCTTGGTTGTAGCTAATGTTATCAATGAGTTGTGATCAAGGTGGATAAGGTGCTTGAATACGTAGTCAATCGCGTAAAATCTTCTTGTGATTAAGACCCACTACAATATATTTCAGCTCTTACGTTTATCCCAGCCAATAAATATGCTTTTATATTATGCTTAGTACTTCATATGGGGAGTATTTCGGAACAGCTTCATCGAAAGGTTTCCAATGAGAACTAGTTCAGTGTAAACAAATATGGCTTCCACCAAGCAAAATCGCCAAATCGGAAGGAATTTTCTTATTGTGGTAGAAATATTAATAAAGCAGAAGATTTTAAGAGTAAATCGGTAGGTGATCAGTCTAAAAAGTGATATACTGCTGGAATCTGTACAATTAACATGTCTGCAGTATATATATAAAACACTGCATTCAACTTCATAAATTCGATTAAATATGTGTGAGAATGCATTGGAAATTGATCATGACAATTTAGCTGTAACATTTTTTAATTACAGCTAGGTTAATGATTTCAGATAACCTTGGTATAGTTAAAGTGATCAGATATATCTTCACCTCCTGACTACCAATGAAGTTACTAGATTCAGAGCAATCATGACTGAACTGAAGGCCCATTTTCTATAAATAGTAACATGACCTCAACCTTTCTATAGATCGACAATAGTTAACTGTTAAAATACAATTAACTGATACTGGCTATTTGTCATACATTGTTTGGTTACCCTCCAGACTAAAAATATTTGCTATTGTCACCTTTAACTCTAGTTCTAACTATATGCCAAGTATTTCCCTGTGACCTTTAATTTATCAGTAATTCCAAACTATATCCAATTTTTTTTTCTGACAATATTGTTTATATAAACTTTTTTTTTGGAGGGGGGGGGGGGGGGGGGGGACAAAAATTTGAAATAAGATTTAACAAGAAATATCTTTAAAAAAGATAAACGGCATAGTTTTAATACTAGTGATTATAATGGAAACTGCTGGTGAAATAAATTACTGAACTAATGTGTTTCAGCACGGACAACAAAATTATATCAGTTTGAATCATTTTTGATGATAATAAGACTGCATTTGAATCAGGAATATAATTTTATTAATGTGTCATTTGAAAAGAAACATCAACTTTTTCAGCTTGCATTCAATCTTAACTTTGGTTCGTTTTTAACTGTATACCTCCATTTTGCATTTACCGCTACATTGACCAATCACGCCACCTGTCACATCATATCCAGGTCCACTATTAAACGGCTATGCCGAAAAAGCATTCCAATACTACTTTACAATATAGGCCTTCCACTACAAAAGTATGTCTATATATTTAGTTGAACTACAGTATATTTTCTGGGACACAAGATATAAAGGATTAAAGTAAGTTTTATAAATCCCTTAGAATTCTTTAAATCCTATCTATATCATATAGAAACTACATAACTAATTACAGTTTATGAAAATCATATATAGATAGGCAATTTTAAATTTATAATTTGACTGCTTTTTTTTGTATTATGTCTTGAAATGTAAACCATTCTACAAACTACAGGAAATGTTAACAAAAACCATTATCAAATGTAGCCAACTGAAAATTTAGAATCCAGATAGGTTGATACAGTGTTTCCTATTTTGACGGGTACCAATAGATTGATACATACTTTAAAACCTGGTTTCTCATCAAACCCGACTTGTTTTTGAGTACTCAAGTTCTTGTAACTTCATCATCATCTAATAACGTAAGTTTATCATACACAATACCAATAAGGAGTGAATTTGTGAAATTTCAGGAAGAAGAAAGATGGGAATAAAAAGTCTGATCCTGTCAAGATGCAACGTGAGCGGGTGCGGCAATTTAGCATGTGGTTTGAAGAACAAGAGAAGGCCCGAGATCGCGAGTATATACGCCGAAGGAGGAAACGTGAGATAAACCGAGAGGAGATTGCAAAAGTGACAGGCAGGTACCGACTCTTATATATCCCAACAAGCATTCTCCTCTTCACTGGGATCACAATGCTTGTAATGAGCCTCATCCCAGGGATAGGGTCCGACACGGTCTTCTGGAAGAAGCGTAAAATATTCTATGTGGTTGGTCCAGTCATCATCGGCATTGGAGTAGTGATGTTAATGATAACAGAGGCCATATTAAGTCACAGAAAGGCACACTTGGTCAGAATACGCCGTATAGAAAACCTGGAATGTACGGAGCGACAGATAGCAATATCCCAGGAGCCATGTAAACATCAGCAACAACTTCTCGACACATATTTTAAATCTGACAAAACATGTGCTTGTCGTTTTGACTTGTTCAACGGAACAAAGAAACCATCAGTTTCTGTGGAAACTCAGACAGATGAGATACTATTACTGGACTATATTCAGAAGACACATGGGAGAGGTTCGTGTAGGAAACATAAGCAGAAGCTGTGTAAGATGGAGTCTGTCGATAGTGCTGCATACAGCATGGAGTCATCTGCAACCTGTTTCACCGATCTGTATGATGAAGATGAAGATGAGGATGTGAAGTCGGCCTGTGGAGATGAAAATCATCCACTGATAACGGACACTAACCTACACCTCTCCGACATTGGCTTTGTACCAGTTACCCCTACCATTACATTTGAAACTGATGGTCCAGTGTCCAATGACACCCCGTCAATAGTCACACCTACAACTTCAAACACAACTAGTGATTTTCAGCATTATCATCCTCACCTGGAACCCTTGAAATTTTTTGAAAATGAAATAAGCAACCAGAGTCTGTCACTTCCTGATGACCTTTACAGAAATCGTGCCAATTCTGAAGGTCATATAAATAAATCATTTGAATATGGCATTTCCAACGACCAGAGTGAAAGTGATTCAGAAGTGGCATCTTCCCATCCACAGGCCAAATGCAACGGAAGGCACCTTCAAGTTACAAAGTCGTCATCTTTAAATAATTCAGTTCCAAACCTGAACAATGTCACAGTGATTAGTCCTCTTCTCTCAGTAGATACTGACACAGACACACGGAGGGCAAGTTGGACCACATTCAACTAAGGTTTCAGCAACTGTCCATGATAACCAAAGATGTCACTCAATGTGTTATAGAATATAGGATGTCATGCATATGTGGTGACTTATAAAACAATGATGTTCTTTCTTGTTAATTTAGTGACAGCTAAAACAACAAAGGTGTTCTTCCTCTGTGACCACACATTTGGTAAGAGCAGTCATTAAATCTGTGGAGCCGGACAGGTATATCAACAGATTTCCTGGTATGAAAAATATCCTTCTAAAGAAAACTCCCAGTCATAATTACCCAATTAAATGTGTCACGTACTTTAGCAATATTACAACACCATTACATCAGGGCCAACAGAAAGAAGGAAATCCAGAAAATGAGGTTGCGAGAGTGTTAGCAAAATGTATTGATACACTTGTGGTCAAAATAATGCACTACCTCTGATTCCATCTACAAGACATGAACATTTTTTAGCATCAATGGTCTTTTGGGCAAGGTCGGGGTAAAAATTCTTGCCCAAGGTGAAACAATGTGGTCCAAATTAAACTGAATTCATAGTATCTTAAATTTCTCTAAGAAAAAGGTAATTTTTTAGAGAAATTTTGCACTTGCCAATTGAGCAAGTAGTCACCAATATTTATTTGCCCACAGACCAAATTTACTGGCCCCGGTCCATCAGACCAGAGTATTTTCTCATCCTGGAATAATTAGATATACATATTACGTTGATGGTGGTCTTAATGACTTTATATATCAGTACCTTCTCTTAATCATGCACAGCTGATACATAAAAAATATTTACAGCTGCATTTGAAGAAATCTACTATTAATCTATAATTTCAGACAAGTTTCTAAAAGAAACGAAAACACTTTCAGTATTTTCCTATTTTCAACTTTCATCATATAACCAACATTATCATTTTCATGAAGTATGAGATATTGATGTATATTTTATCAAGATAGAGAATTCAAATGTTGTATAACTATCTCATTCAAAACCCATCTTCATCATCCAAGTTATACAAAAAGGTTTTTTTCCTTTGCCAACATAGCAGTGTAAAGATAAATTTCAATAATTTGGCACGCTTAAAGTGTTGTGGTGGTTCTGCTTCTTGTAATCATTTCTTCATACACTTAATTTTTTGTTCTATAGCGTGCTAGACTGTTTAGATTAAATATGATGATTTCACTATTTTAAACTCTGTGCATCAGGTTTTTTTACTTTTTATATCACATTTTTATTACAGTATTGCAACTGTCCTCATTGATAAATCTTGAAGCTAAAAATAAAACAAAATATGAATATGTTTGAGTCTGTGTATATACCGTATTTATTCTAATAAACGCCCCGGGGGCGTGAAATTTTTCCAAGGGGGGGCGTTTAATGGAGATCAAAATTTCAGAGTCGGTAAGTTGTGAGATATGTTGTATGTACCCATTTCACACCATGAAACATGTGTATATGTATCCAAAACATTGTAAAACTAAGTGACAAACATTTTGTGTATGAAATTGCAAGAAACATAAACTTTGTTATTTATACTTACGGTAGTTGTACATTACGTACAACATATACATTGTTTGAAACACGGGGTCGAGTGTGTTAAATTGCGTCATAAACCGGTCACGATCCAGTTTACTCTCATCACTTGTAGTTTATTATATCTGCTATCAATCATGTCGGGTTTGAAGTGAAGTTATATGAAGTAAGTTTCAAACTGAAAGTTGTAAACTACGCCGAGCAAAAGGGAAAACATGCGGCAGCTACTGTGTTTAAGGTTGACCGGAAACGAGTGCGGGACTGGTGCCAAAACAAACAAAAACTAAAAAACATTTCTAAAACATCAAAACGCTGTAAGGGAGGAGGAAGGTCAGTAAAATTCCAAAATATTGACGTCCAGGAAGCTGAGGATGTACTGGAAAATTTAATGGGAGGTGCAGTTGAACTCGGTGAAAGTGAAAGTGAATCCACCGGAAGTGATGATGACAGCGAGGTCAGTGGCGCGTATGACAGCCCGGGACATTAACGTTTGTTGATACGATATAGTGGTACTGTGTATATAGTTACTGAAACTTTGTTTTGTGGTTTGTGTTAGTTTTATGTTGGATATCCTTTAAATAATTACCTCTGGACACACGTGGATGTGCCACGGTAAGTTCTTTTTCTCGAATTGAGGAATTTTCTTTCCAAAAAAAGGGTGGGGGGCGTTTATTAGGGTGGGGGCGTTTATTAGAATAAATACGGTAACTATCAATTTCCCCCTCCTTATCTACTCCAGGAAGTTCTATCTGCAGTTAAATGTTTCGCATACAAGCAAACAGAGATGAGAACATAAATGTAAACAAGTGGCCCAGAGGGCCTGCAGAACATTTCGGTGATCATGACAAAAAAACTATTATTTTCCCATTTCTGGATCCCTACCAGTCTCAGTATCATCCATAGCAGTTAACACTTTCTCTAACTAAGCTGCATAATGTTCAGTTAACAATCTATGAATATATGAAGTTTGATCAAAATCATGTTAAAAATGTAGTCACTTTAGGGGTGACAAAAGATTTTCTTTAAAATAGTAACAGTGACCTTACCCTTAATCTTGGCATCCGGAAACAGGAATTCATTAAAATTATCAAAATCAAGAATGATGACAAAGGTGGATATATTTAAGCATTGAACGGCTTTCAGTTGGCATTCATAGTCAATATGAATGCCAACTGGACAGAGGCAAATTCAACATGAAGCGCGCTAAATGCTTATATTTACCATCTGCGATTTTTTATTTGTCGTGCGATTTTTTTTGAAATTTTCAAATTCAAATTTCAGTTGGCAGTTCATAAGCTGGTGAACTCGCAACTGAATTGGTAGGGTTATATAGTGACAGTTCCATACAATGGTAAATATTAACATATTAACAGAATGATATACAGTGGAACTTCGTTAACTCGAACTCGGAAAACTTGAATACCCCTCTTAACTCGAAGTACTTCATCAGTCCCGGCCGAATTCTTTCTTTATCATAGTAAAATAAACTCGGAAAACTCGAGTTCGGAAAAAACTCGAAAAACTCGGATAATACAAAGTGAAAATTTGGTCCCAACCATAACAAGAGATCCCAGAGGGATCTTGGCGCCCACCATTGAATGATCTTTATAGGTTCCATGTCAGATTGATCTTTTCTCTACTTTTCCCTTCTAAGTCTTACTAATCTGTGTAAATTCAGAAACAGCCCTCTAGTACTTTTCAAACAAGGGGTACCTATATATAAAATTTAAGATTCAGCGATAATGGCTGTCTGTCCGCCATGTTGCTTTCGGATTGGTCCCAAAATGCAACACCAGGGACCAAGGGGAACCTACATATGAAATTTGAGAAAGATCCCTTCAGCACTTTCTTAGAAAGAGCAATAACAAGTTTCAATTGTCAAAATCTAAGATGGCTGCCTATCGGCCATGTTGTTTTCCGATTAGTCTCAAATTGCAATATGCATAACTAGGCACCGAGGGGAACCTACATATGAAATTTGAGAAAGATCCCTTCATTACTTTCTGAGAAATAGCGATAACAATCTTCAATTGTCAAAATCCAAGATGGCTGCCTGTCGGCCATGTTGTTTTCCGATTGGTCTCAAAATGCTTTATGCATAACAAGGCACCAAGGTGACCTTTATATGAAATTTAAGAAAGATCTCTTCAGTACATTCTGAGAAATAGCGATAACAAACTTCAATTGTCAAAATCCAAGATGGCTGCCTGTCGGCCATGTTGTTTTCCGATAGGTCTCAAAATGCTTAATGCATAACAAGGCACCAAGGGGAACCTACATATGAAATTTGAGAAAGATCACGCCAGTACATTCTGAGAAATAGCGATAACAAACTTCAATTGTCAAAATCCAAGATGGCTGCCTGTCGGCCATGTTGTTTTCCGATTGGTCTCAAAATGCAATATGCATAACTAGGCACCAAAGGGAACCTACATATGAAATTTGAGAAAGATCTCTTCAGTACCTTCTGAGAATTAGCAATAACAAACTTCAATTGTCAAAATACAAGATGGCTGCCTGTCGGCCATGTTGTTTTGCGATTGGTCTCAAAATGCTTTAAGCATAACTAGGCACCAAGGGGAACCTACATATGAAATTTGAGAAAGATCCCTTCAGTACCTTCTGAGAAATAGCAAAAACAAACTTCAATTGTCAAAATCGAGGATGGCTGCCTGTCGGCCATGTTGTTTTTCGATTGGTCTCAAAATGCAATATTCATAACTAAGCAGCAAGGGGAACCTACATATGAAATTTGAGGAAGATCTCTTCAGTACTTTCTGAGAAATAGCAATAACAAACTTCAATTGTCAAAATCCAAGATGGCTGCCTGTCGGCCATGTTGTTTTCCGATTGGTCTCAAAATGCAATATGCATAACTAGGCAGCAAGGGGAACCTACATATGAAATTTGAGAAAGATCCCTTCAGTGCTTTCTGAGAAATAGCGATAACAAACTTCAATTGTCAAAATCCAAGATGGCTGCCTGTCGGCCATGTTGTTTTCCGATTGGTCTCAAAATGCAATATGTATAACTAAGCAGCAAGGGGAACCTACATATAAAATTTGAGAAAGATCCCTTCAGTGCTTTCTGAGAAATAGCGATAACAAACTTCAATTGTCAAAATCCAAGATGGCTGCCTGTCGGCCATGTTGTTTTCCGATTGGTCTCAAAATGCAATATGCATAACTAGGCACCAAGGGGAACCTACATATGAAATTTGAGAAAGATCTCTTCAGTTCTTTTTGAGAAATAGCGATAACAAACTTCAATTGTCAAAATCCAAGATGGCTGCCTGTCGGCCATGTTGTTTTCCGATTGGTCTCAAAATGCAATATGCATAACTAGGCAGCAAGGGGAACCTACATATGAAATTTGAGAAAGATCCCTTCAGTACTTTCTCAGAAATAGCGATAACAATTTTCAATTGTCAAAATCCAAGATGGCTGCCTGTCGGCCATGTTGTTTTCCGTTAGGTCTCAAAATGCGATATGCATAACTATGCACCAAGGGGAACCTACATATGAAATCTGAGAAAGATCCCTTCAGTACTTTCTGAGAAATAGCGATAACAAGAATTGTTTACGGACGGACGGAGGGACGGACGACGGACCACGGACGCAGGGCGATTTGAATAGCCCACCATCTGATGATGGTGGGCTAAAAATCTTACTTGAAATGATCGAATAACTCGAAGAATAATTTTTGTGTCCAACAACGATCAGTGGTAAACGCCGACATTTTTTCAACATCGAAATTCCGTTTATCGGCGTATCGGCAATACAAACCTACCGATTATTATATGCTATTATAAGTGTTTCATAAATTCATTAAAGAAATTGTCGGTGGAATCTTATAACAACTGTCGGTGATAAAAAGTACTGTTTCACTTACATCAGATAATTTCCTAAGGCGGTCGCCGATAATAGTACACACGACAATCAACAACTCATCTACCCGCTCGCTCAAGCAGATCTAATCTCTGACACACCTTTTTTACATGGTGTAGAAATGAAACAGTCACCGGTGCCTATTTAATCTTTAAACTAATGAAACAATTACGTAATTACTGCCGAGGTGTTCAGAGTACGACTGTAACGGTCAGCGCAGTCTGTTAAATCGGATAATATGCCAACTCAGTAACAGTAACATTTTATACACACATGCGCAGCCCAACTTCCTGTGCCAATACACATGGAAATGGCGTGGTTATCAATAAAAGGTAAGCAGACCTATCAAACAGTACTTTATATGTCCAATATAAGGTAATGGTTCTGTTATGTTTTACATATAATCTGTGTTAAATTTAACGACTATTTGATATAACATTAATAAATTGTTATTCGGTTGAATTACATTTTATCGTTATTCCTTTTGCAAACATGATATGTATATCAGATCGTTATTGAAGTGACTAAGCGAAAGAAACTTTATCGTAACTGTATATCGGCAAAACTACACCAAACTACGAGTGACAGAACGAAATATTACATATACATTTACATGTATTGACCCGTCTTTACAATTAACTGATGAGCGACAGAGTGGAGTCATAATGATTATATAATATTAACAAATATTGACCAAACTTTGCACCAAAAATGACAACTCGCTTAATTCGAACACTCGGATAACTCGAAGTTTTCTCGTGGTCCCGTCGGGTTCGAATTAACAAAGTTCAACTGTATATCCTCTCCCTGACATAGCTGGGATATTCAAAGTACTAGCGGTACTGAGAAACATAGAGTTATCTGAGAGTTGCGGTAATGGTATATATAGTGTGGAATGTCAGATTTTAAAGTGTCTGTAGGGTCCAGTATTTGGGCTTATTCCTAACAAAAATTGGTCCTGTATTTTATATCAACCTAATATCAGCTAATGTTTATAATTTGTATAAAAGACAGTTTGGTCTTTAAAAGTTAACCTTGGTGTTTAAAAGTCATAACTTAAGTTTAGGAAAATGATGTCTGTGCTCTAAAGGAATGTGTCAATTTACAAATGAAATATTCATAAAAATCATTGAATTTTTACAGTATTTTATTATATATTTCAACTCAGAACGAAGTTAAAATGCCGACATTGTTTTTACAAATTTCAGTAAAATGATGATAAATTTTACCAATGTTAGGATAGCAAGGTCCCCATTACAAAAAAATCCCTGAATGTCTTTACAAAACATTTCAATTAAGGTGTCAATGTTGACCTGCCTTACGCTACAATTTATTTACTTTTAGATTTAACAGGAAGCCTCGGAGGCGAAACTAGAAGACAGATGAAAAGTATCCAGCTTACTGGTGACACTTAAACTTGTTGCGATTGATTCTACCTTTTTATATTTACTTATAGATTACAGACCTCACTTGGCACAAACATGGAATGAAAATCTCATTACAAGGATGTTCTAAATACGATTTCTTTCATGATACCCACTCGTGATACTGAAATTGCAGAAGTACATATAGATTGAGGTGAAAGCATAAAATGAAATGCAGTTCTTAGTCAAAGCTTGCAGCATTAACTACTATACTGCTGATCTTCCACATGACTCTTATGTAAATGTTTGGTTTGGTTTGGTTTATTTTGTTTAACGTCCTATTAACAGCTAAGGTCATTTAAGGACGGCCTCCCGTGCGTGCGACATGCATGCGTGTGGTGAGTGCGTATGTGTGTTTTGGGAGGCTGCGGTATGTTCGTGTTAAGTCTCCTTGTGATAGGCCGGAACTTTTGTCGATTTATAGTGCTACCTCACTGAAGCATACTGCCGGAGACACCCAGCAGCACACCCCAGCCGGTCACATTATACTGACAACGGGCGAACCAGTCGTCCCACTCCTAATATGCTGAGCGCTAAGCAAGGAGCAGCAACTACCATTTTTAAAGACTCTGGTATGTCTCGGCTAGGGGACAGGGCCCAAAGCCTTCCTCACAGGGGTCGAACGCTCAACTAAAGGCCAAAAGTGAGGCATTGTCAAGGTAAATGACAGATGATATAAAAGGTCAATAGTTACAACTACAGTTGGATTTCTTGATAAGAAACACCATGTAAACAACATGTAAACACCATGTAAACAACATAAGTAGACAAAGTCTCTTGTTGCATCATCAAAGCATTGTTTTTTCTATGTATATAAAACAACCATGTTAAAGATGTAATTAAAAATTTGTGATAAAATTGACGGGGTAGATGTAAGATAATAATATTAATCTTATCTGGACTTACCACCATGTCTAGGAAACTGATGGCTTTGGCAAGTGTGGGTGTTCGAGAACAGTACATACGGAACAATTCGCGTCCAATGGGCTGTTGTTCCACAATATAGTGATACGACTGAGCTGCAACAGAAATACAAGTGAAATGAAATTAGACACATAATTTATAAACATGGAGAAAATTAACCAGACAAGAGACCCAATGGGCCTGCTAGAATTACAATGACCTTCTGTCTAAACATGATTTACAATGATAAATAAATCGGACTCAAAATATTTTATTGAAACTTCTGTATTTAGAATTGTATTTAATAGGGAAAATGATAATAAATTATTGTAAAAAATACTTACAAATTTTATTTTTTATATCCATGCACCCAGTTATATGGGGAAATTTCAAAATTTGTTTCCATTTTTTGCTTTTTCCCTTCCGCTTTCCACCACCACCTGAAATCATAAGAAAAAGCATAAATTGTTGAGGTTTTTGATTGGCATTCAACGTTTTGATTCCTCTAAACCAAGATTCCTATACAGCTTGAGGTCAGTATAGATCACAAACCTCCTACTACAGTCACCATACAGTTAAACATACCTAAATGTCAATAATGCTGGGCATTAATTGTATGATGATGGAAGGACTGTGATTTCCTGTAACCTGCATGTCACACTTTAATTCATTTTTTCAGTACTTACAAATTTCAGTATACACATTATGCTCTTTTGAAATGAAATACTGAAAATTACAATATTAATTGAATTTCAGGACTGCAGGTCCCCATCCCGATTGTTACATTTCATCCGACCTACTCTCAGTTTCCTCAAGAATTCCTCCATTGTCTCCTATAATTATTTTAGGCCCTTAGCATCTCTGATGAGTCCTAGAAGGTTTAGGATGCAGTTTCTATCATTTTTGGTTTTAATGTATTAATCATTTATATCTTTTGAAAGTAACTATGATCTTGCATGTCTTTTCATACAATCTTTAGGCTTTGAACTGTTCTTAAGAATTTATATATTTCCTTTACTGAGATTTTTATCACATCTCTAACTTTACTAGAAAAGAAAACATCAAACACCAGTAACTATGTGCAATGCCACATCATACTAGGCAACTTTGCCTAAAATATTCCCTATAAAATATATATAAACCACTGATCAATGTATTGCATCGATCATTTTAACATTGTAATGAAACAAAAATAACCAGAAGTAGCCAGAAGTTGGCAAAAATTGAAGTCTATCCTGTGTGAGATAGGGAAATCTAAATGTTTACATACATTTTTAAATCATATTATGTGTATGCAAGGACTAAAAACATTGCTGCGGCTTTAAAAAGGCCAATGTGACAACTGGAAGGACAGAGCCAGATCTGGTACATAAATTTAAAAGTCATAATTAGACTTGATATCAGCGATTCGACGATGAAAATCGTCTGTGACCTTGGAGTCAGCAGGACACAAATTATACAAAATGTAAATTTGAAAGTTGGTACTATTTCAAAAGATTTTATTTGGAACTTTTAAAAACGCATTAAAATTGCTGATGATTAAGGTATAAGGTGGTTCCAAGCATTTTTTATTCTGGATTTTTTATAAATTTATCATTGGCCAATGGGATACTTTATTTATTTTTGGGACACTTTGTTTATTTTTGATATAATGTAAAATATATTCATTTTCTGTACAATTTCCTAAAGCAATTAATAATGGGTGTTTTTTTTCCAAATCTAGCTTTATTTTCAAATTTTTCAAATATTGCATCAAGACGGGGCAGGTTGGGACAGGACACGATGCCATGTAACACGACAGATATGGAAAACAGGGATGATTAATGATCACATTATAACATATACAGACAGTGTAACATGTACCATTATCTTATACTGATGATATGCATTTCGTTCTTTAAACAATTTGAATATGAGGTTAATATCACATGAAATTTGTTATGGTCATATAAAAATGCTCACATACTGCTATGTATTATTATTCCAATGAGTTAAAAAATATGACCAATAACTGGTCCTAACTGTAGCTTGGCCCATTTATCAACATCCCCACTCTACTCGATCCCCCTTGACAACCTCTGTATTAAGACACCTGTGTACTAAGACACTTTTGGTTGGTCCCATCAAGTGTCTCATTAGACAGGTTTGAATGTACCTGTAATTCTATTGTTAAATACTGAAATCAAACCATAACATTGATCAAATTTATTGAAAACTCAATACCAATAAGATAAAGATTTTTTCAAGCTTTCAATATTTCATTTTTTCAAGCTTTCAATGTTTCATTTTTTCAAGCTTTCAATGTTTCAAAGAACCTAAACTTGATGAGCTGATGAAAACTAATAATTCGTTAAGTCTAATAAACATTCCAGAGCATGAAATTATACCGTATGTTATCAGGTACATAAATGGTGATGATGTACATGTTTTATACATTATATGACACATTGTTAAACAATTCAACAAACAACAAGCATCTGTTTATGAAATTGAAATAATACATGATGAACATTTGTACTCATACACATGCATGTAAAATGAAATGACACAAGGTCAAATGTGTCAAGTTATGTAACCAAGCCCTTGTGCTTCTCGCAGGCATGCACCACATATTAACTGACGACTGTGTTATGAATAAATTACAAATGTAGCTTTCTGTAGCATTAACTGATAACTGTGTTGTGAACATGTTACAGATGTAGATTTCTGTAGCATGAACTGACGACTGTGTTGTGAACATGTCACAAATGAAGCTTTCTGTAGCATTAACTGACGACTGTGTTGTGAACATGTTACAAATGTAGCTTTCTGTAGCATTAACTGACGACTGTGTTGTGAACATGTCACAAATGTAGATTTCTGTAGCATTAACTGACGACTGTGTTGTGAACATGTTACAGATGTAGATTTCTGTAGCATTAACTGACGACTGTGTTGTGAGCATGTTACAAATGTAGATTTCTGTAGCATTAACTGACGACTGTGTTGTGAACATGTTAAAGATGTAGATTTCTGTAGCATTAACTGACGACTGTGTTGTGAACATGTTACAAATGTAGATTTCTGTAGCATTAACTGACGACTGTGTTGTGAACATGTTACAGATGTAGATTTCTGTAGCATTAACTGATAACTGTGTTGTGAACATGTTACAAATGTAGATTTCTGTAGCATGAACTGACGACTGTGTTATGAACATGTTACAAATGTAGATTTCTGTAGCATTAAGTGACAACTGTGTTGTGAGCATGTTACAGATGTAGATTTCTGTAGCATTAAGTGACGACTGTGTTGTGAACATGTTACAAATGTAGCTTTCTGTAGCATGAACTGACGAATGTGTTGTGAACATGTTACAGATGTAGATTTCTGTAGCATGAACTGATAACTGTGTTGTGAACATGTTACAGATGTAGATTTCTGTAGCATGAACTGATAACTGTGTTGTGAACATGTTACAAATGAAGCTTTCTGTAGCATGAACTGACGACTGTGTTGTGAACATGTTACAGATGAAGCTTTCTGTAGCATTAAGTGACGACTGTGTTGTGAACATGTTACAGATGTAGATTTCTGTAGCATTAAGTGACGACTGTGTTATGAACATGTTACAGATGTAGATTTCTGTAGCATTAACTGACGACTGTGTTGTGAACATGTTACAAATGTAGCTTTCTGTAGCATTAACTGACGACTGTGTTGTGAACATGTTACAAATGTAGATTTCTGTAGCATTAACTGACGACTGTGTTGTGAACATGTTACAGATGAAGCTTTCTGTAGCATTAACTGACGACTGTGTTGTGAACATGTTACAGATGTAGATTTCTGTAGCATTAACTGACGACTGTGTTGTGAACATGTTACAAATGTAGATTTCTGTAGCATTAACTGACGACTGTGTTGTGAACATGTTACAAATGAAGCTTTCTGTAGCATTAACTGACGACTGTGTTGTGAACATGTTACAAATGAAGATTTCTGTAGCATTAACTGACGACTGTGTTGTGAACATGTTACAGATGTAGATTTCTGTAGCATTAACTGACGACTGTGTTGTGAACATGTTACAGATGTAGATTTCTGTAGCATTAACTGATAACTGTGTTGTGAACATGTCACAAATGTAGATTTCTGTAGCATTAACTGACGACTGTGTTGTGAACATGTTACAAATGAAGCTTTCTGTAGCATTAACTGACGACTGTGTTGTGAACATGTTACAGATGAAGCTTTCTGTAGCATTAACTGACGACTGTGTTGTGAGCATGTTACAAATGTAGCTTTCTGTAGCATGAACTGACGACTGTGTTGTGAACATGTTACAAATGAAGCTTTCTGTAGCATTAAGTGACGACTGTGTTGTGAACATGTTACAAATGTAGCTTTCTGTAGCATGAACTGACGACTGTGTTGTGAACATGTTACAGATGTAGATTTCTGTAGCATAATTAACTGACGACTGTGTTGTGAACATGTTACAAATGAAGCTTTCTGTAGCATGAACTGATAACTGTGTTATGAACATGTTACAGATGTAGATTTCTGTAGCATTAACTGACGACTCTGTTGACAATTTTTGTAATAATGTCATGGTAATATGTTACTTAATTGCCCAGACTAAATTGTGGAAAGGCAGACACTGCAAAAACTGTTCCCAGATAACCCTTCTCCCAATCCAATAATAGCAATAATTTGAATTTTTAGGTCTATATATATATATAAATTAATAATGTACCCAATTGATTATTGCATACTAGATGCACTTGACCTATAGCTACTTATATAGTGATGGGAATCGGATGAGATTTTTGTAATTGATTATTAGAAACAATCGGATGACCTCTTCCGATCAATTATCGATTATAATCGGATTTTATTACCTGGTGGTAACTTTTGAGAGAACTGTTCTTAGGGTACACAAAAAAAGGTTTATACAACATTCAGACACTATTAGCTCTGTTTGTTACATAAACAAAAAAGACCATCTTTAATTTTCTCGAACCTGAAGTAATGCCAAACTTGCAGAGGAATGACTGTGCAAATCGTCCATGTTACCGTTCTCACAGTTCCGGTCAGTGAGATGCTTCAATGGGACCCCATCGCGTTATGAGCAATATGAAGAAACCAAACCTCTAAGAATGATTTCGGAATAAGGGCAAATACCAGATGAAATTTCATTGATTGCTACGATACTATATGATCGAGGTTGCTAAAATTATTTCCAATCGATGCATTTTTCAATTATAATCGATGATCGGCCCACCATCATAGCTGTTGTATACAAAACATATATGATGACACAAAATTTACAAAGGTAAACAGATTCCACAATACCATGTGCTAACCTTTTGTGAGGTAGCTTTACACAAATGTGTTTTTGTCCCGACGACAGTAACCACTGACCAAAATATGCAGTCCAACTTGTTTATAAAAGTAATAACACCAACCAAAGTCAATAGACGTAGGACAAGAACAAGTTTTATTCTTGGTCGCCGTCCAAGTAAAATAGCACTGGCATTTACATCATAATGAAAATTGAGCAAACGCCTACAAAAAGTATCAAAATGACATCATTTTTTTACCTAATTGTGCTGTAGGGTACATACATACACATCATCATCAGTTATTTTATATACCTGGTGCCACATGATGTTAATTAGAGAATTCTGGATCTTAGTAAAAACAGTTCTTCCTAAGAATTTCACTGTGCTAGGTCATTTTGTTTATAATAGTGTAACCACAGGTGCCTGACTCGTTTTATAAAATAATAACATATAAGAACAAGGGAATCCTAGCTATATAAGAAATTTGAGATTTAACGATAATGGCTGTTTGTTTGCCAGGTTGTTTTCCGGACAGACTGGTCCAAAAATGCAATGCAAGTGACCAAGGGAAACCTACTTATGAAATTTGAGAAAGATCCATTCAGTACTTTGAGAAATAGAGATAACAAACTTCAATTGTCAAAATCCAAGATGGCGGTCTGTCGGCCATATTGTTTTCCAATTGATCCCAAATGCAATAAGCATAACGAGGCATTAAGGGGAACCTCCATATGAAATTTGAGAAAAAACCCTTCAGTACTTTCTCAGAAATAGCGATAATAAACTTCAATTGTCAAAATCCAAGATGGCTGCCTGTCGGCCATGTTGTTTTCAGATTGGTTTCAAAACGCAATATGCATAACTAGGCACCAAGGGAAACTTACATATGAAATTTCAGAAAGATCCCTTCAGTACTTTCTCAGAAATAGCGATAATAAACTTCAATTGTCAAAATCCAAGATGGCTGCCTGTCGGCCATGTTGTTTTCAGATTGGTTTCAAAATGCAATATGCATAACTAGGCACCAAGGGAAACTTACATATGAAATTTCAGAAAGATCCATTCAGTACTTTCTCAGAAATAGTGATAACAAACTTCAATTGTCAAAATCCAAGATGGCTGCCTGTCGGCCATGTTGTTTTCTGATTGGTCTCAAAACGCAATATGCATATCTAGGCACCAAGGGAAACTTACATATGAAATTTCAGAAAGATCCATTCAGTACTTTCTCAGAAATAGTGATAACAAACTTCAATTGTCAAAATCCAAGATGGCTGCCTGTCGGCCATGTTGTTTTCAGATTGGTCTCAAATCGCAATATGCATAACTAGGCACCAAGGGAAATCTACATATGAAATTTCAGAAAGATCCCTTCAGTACATTCTCAGAAATAGCGATAACAAACTTCAATTGTCAAAATCCAAGATGGCTGCCTGTCGGCCATGTTGCTTTCGGATTGGTCTCAAAACGCAATATGCATAACTAGGCACCAAGGGAAACCTACATATGAAATTTCAGAAAGATCCATTCAGTACTTTCTCAGAAATAGTGATAACAAACATCAATTGTCAAAATCCAAGATGGCTGCCTGTCGGCCATGTTGTTTTCAGATTGGTCTCAAATCGCAATATGCATAACTAGGCACCAAGGGGAACCTTCATATGAAATTTGAGAAAGATCCATTCAGTACTTTCTCAGAAATAGCGATAACAAACTTCAATTGTCAAAATCCAAGATGGCTGCCTGTCGGCCATTTTGTTTGCCGATTGGTCTCAAAATGCAATATGCATAACTAGGCACCAAGGGAAACCTACATATGAAATTTGAGAAAGATCCCTTCAGTACTTTCTCAAAAATAGTGATAACAAACATCAATTGTCAAAATCCAAGATGGCTGCCTGTCGGCCATGTTGTTATCCGATTGGTCTAAAAACGCAATATGCATAACTAGGCACCAAGGGGAACCTTCATATGAAATTTCAGAAAGATCCATTCAGTACTTTCTCAGAAATAGTGATAACAAACATCAATTGTCAAAATCCAAGATGGCTGCCTGTCGGCCATGTTGTTTTCAGATTGGTCTCAAATCGCAATATGCATAACTAGGCACCAAGGGGAACCTTCATATGAAATTTGAGAAAGATCCATTCAGTACTTTCTCAGAAATAGCGATAACAAACTTCAATTGTCAAAATCCAAGATGGCTGCCTGTCGGCCATGTTGTTTTCAGATTGGTCTCAAATCGCAATATGCATAACTAGGCACCAAGGGGAACCTTCATATGAAATTTGAGAAAGATCCATTCAGTACTTTCTCAGAAATAGCGATAACAAACTTCAATTGTCAAAATCCAAGATGGCTGCCTGTCGGCCATTTTGTTTGCCGATTGGTCTCAAAATGCAATATGCATAACTAGGCACCAAGGGAAACCTACATATGAAATTTGAGAAAGATCCCTTCAGTACTTTCTCAAAAATAGCGATAACAAACTTCAATTGTCAAAATCCAAGATGGCTGCCTGTCGGCCATGTTGTTATCCGATTGGTCTAAAAACGCAATATGCATAACTAGGCACCAAGGGGAACCTTCATATGAAATTTGAGAAAGATCCCTTCAGTACTTTCTCAGAAATAGAGATAACAAACTTCAATTGTCAAAATCCAAGATGGCTGCCTGTCGGCCATTTTGTTTTCCGATTGGTCTAAAAATGCAATATGCATAACTAGGCACCAAGGGGAACCTACATATGAAATTTGAGAAAGATCCTTTCAGTACTTTCTGAGAAATAGCGATAACAAGAATTGTTTACGGACGGAGGGACGGAGGGACGGAGGGACGGACGGACGGACGGACGGACGGACGGACGGACCACGGACCACGGACGCAGGGCGATTTGAATAGCCCACCATCTGATGATGGTGGGCTAATAAATGTACATATAAATACAAGAGATCCCAGAGGGATCTTGGCGCCCACCATTGCATGATCTTTATAGGTTCCATGTCAGATTGATCTTTTCTCTACTTTTTCCTTCATTTTACTAATCTGTGCAAATTGAGACATCCCTCCAGTACTTTTCAAACAAGGGAATCCTAGCTATATAAGAAATTTGAGATTTAGTGATAATGGCTGTTTGTTTGTTAGGTTGTTTTCAGGACAGACTGGTCCCAAAATGCAATACGAAGGACCAAGGGGAACCTGCATATGAAATTTAAGAAAGATCCCTTCAGTACTTTCTGAGAAATAGCAATAACAAACTTCAATTGTCAAAATCCAAGATGGCTGCCTGTTGGCCATATTGTTTTCAGATAGGTCTCAAAAAGCAATATGCATAACAAGGCACCAAGGGGAACCTACATATTAAATTTGAGAAAGATCCCTTCAGTACTTTCTCAGAAATAGCGATAACAAACTTCAATTGTCAAAATCCAAGATGGCTGCCTGTCGGCCATGTTGTTTTCAGATAGGTCTCAAAAAACAATATGCATAACTAGGCACCAAGGGGAACCTACATATGAAATTTCAGAAAGATCCCTTCAGTACTTTCTCAGAAATAGCGATAACAAACTTCAATTGTCAAAATCCAACATGGCTGCCTGTCGGCCATGTTGTTTTCTGATTGGTCTCAAAACACAATATGCATAACTAGGCTCCTAGGGGAACCTACATATGAAATTTGAGAAAGATCCCTACAGTACTTTCTCAGAAATAGCTATAACAAACTTCAATTGTCAAAATCCAAGATGGCTGCCTGTCGGCCATGTTGTTTTCCGATTGATCTCAAAATGCAATATGCATAACAAGGCACCAAGGGGAACCTACATATGAAATTTGAGAAAGATCCCTTCAGTACTTTCTCAGAAATAGCGATAACAAACTTCAATTGTCAAAATCCAAGATGGCTGCCTGTCGGCCATGTTGTTTTCCGATTGGTCTCAAAATGCAATATGCATAACTAGGCACCAAGGGGAACCTATATATGAAATTGCAGAAAGATCCCTTCAGTACTTTCTCAGAAATAGTGATAACAAACTTCAATTGTCAAAATCCAAGATGGCTGCCTGTCGGCCATGTTGTTTTCCGATTGGTCTCAAAACACAATATGCATAACTAGGCACCAAGGGGAACCTACATATGAAATTTGAGAAAGATCCCTTCAGTACTTTCTCAGAAATAGCGATAACAAACTTCAATTGTCAAAATCCAAGATGGCTGCCTGTTGGCCATATTGTTTTCAGATAGGTCTCAAAAAGCAATATGCATAACAAGGCACCAAGGGGAACCTACATATTAAATTTGAGAAAGATCCCTTCAGTACTTTCTCAGAAATAGCGATAACAAACTTCAATTGTCAAAATCCAAGATGGCTGCCTGTCGGCCATGTTGTTTTCAGATAGGTCTCAAAAAACAATATGCATAACTAGGCACCAAGGGGAACCTACATATGAAATTTCAGAAAGATCCCTTCAGTACTTTCTCAGAAATAGCGATAACAAACTTCAATTGTCAAAATCCAACATGGCTGCCTGTCGGCCATGTTGTTTTCTGATTGGTCTCAAAACACAATATGCATAACTAGGCTCCTAGGGGAACCTACATATGAAATTTGAGAAAGATCCCTACAGTACTTTCTCAGAAATAGCTATAACAAACTTCAATTGTCAAAATCCAAGATGGCTGCCTGTCGGCCATGTTGTTTTCCGATTGATCTCAAAATGCAATATGCATAACAAGGCACCAAGGGGAACCTACATATGAAATTTGAGAAAGATCCCTTCAGTACTTTCTCAGAAATAGCGATAACAAATTTCAATTGTCGAAATCCAAGATGGCTGCCTGTCAGCCATGTTGTTTTCCGATCAGTCTCAAAATGCAATATGCATAACTAAGCACCGAGGGGAACCTACATATGAAATTTGAGAAAGATCATTTCAGTACTTTCTCAGAAATAGCGATAACAAACTTCAATTGTCAAAATCCAAGATGGCTGCCTGTCGGCCATGTTGTTTTCTGATTGGTCTCAAAATGCAATATGCATAACTAGACACCGCGGGGAACCTACATATGAAATTTCAGTAAGATCCCTTCATTAGTTTCTTAGAAATAGCAATAACAAACTTCAATTGTCGAAATCCAAGATGGCTGCCTGTCGGCCATGTTGTTTTCTGATTGGTCTCAAAATGCAATATGCATAACTAAGCATCAAGGGGAACCTAAATATGAAATTTCAGTAAGATCCCTTCATTAGTTTCTTAGAAATAGTGATAACAAACTTCAATTGTCGAAATCCAAGATGGCTGCCTGTCGGTCATGTTGTTTTCCGATTAGTCTCAAAATGCAATATGCATAACTAAGCATCAAGGGGAACCTAAATATGAAATTTGAGAAAGATCCCTTCAGTACTTTCTGAGAAATAGCGATAACAAACTTCAATTGTCAAAATCCAAGATGGCTGCCTGTCGGCCATGTTGTTTTCCGAATGGTCTCAAAATGCAATATGCATAACTAGGCACCAGGGGGAACTTACATATGAAATTTGGGAAAGATCCCTTCAGTGCTTTCTGAGAATTAGCAATAACAAACTTCAATTGTCAAAATCCAAGATGGCTGCCTGTCGGCCATGTTGTTTTCCGATTGGTCTCAAAATGCAATATGCATAACTAGGTACCAAGGGGAACCTACATATAAAATTTGAGAAAGATCCCTTCAGTACTTTCCGAAAAATAGCGATAACAAGAATTGTTTACGGACGGACGGAGAGACGGGGGGACGGAGGGACGGACGGACGGACGGACGGACCACGGACCACGGACGCAGGGCGATTTGAATAGCCCACCATCTGATGATGGTGGGCTAAAAATATAAATAAATATAAATCTCATTTAAATGTACTCTTATATGTTATTAATTTATGAAACGAGTCAGGCACCTGTGGAGTAACGAATGTTTACTTTTAAGATAGAATAGTAGTAACGCTTCAAACATCTATTAGAGCTTGGTCACTACCAGGTTTATCAATAAAATATCTGGTCCAAACAGTAATATTGGCCAGTGAAAAATGAAACTTGATCCTCATTGTTTCACCACAAACAAATTAAATTTACAGTTACAATTGACACTAACTACAACAATATAAATTGACGAAAGAATACAAAAGAGCCAGTCAGAATATCAATTTAATGAACCTTCTTTGCTATGTGAATTCAGCATTAAAAATCTGCTAATTCAAAATCAGTAGTCATGTAAAAGATGCCTTTAAAATCTGCCTTTTCTAGACCTATCAACATGTAAAATATATAACAATGTAAACAATTAAACTATTGTAAAAATCTACTGACTCTGAATAAATTTCCTTAATTCATGGAATTATTCAACAATTTGCAATTGTTTAATTTACAATTGCTTAAGATTATACAACAACTTTATTGCTTAAAATCATAGTTTATGCTCGTGAACCAAAAAAATGTGTACATATAACTGTTTAAGAAATTGGTTACTTCCAACTTGCAAAATGATCAAAATGTAGATATTTAATATGAGAATAGTACATATATGTACTAAGCATTCTAAGATTTTCTTACATGTTGGGTATTTATACAGTTATTTCACTTCATTATGCAGTTTGAGAAATATAACATTATCAGGTTTAGAATGATGTATTGTCATTACACGAGTATAGATATGAAATTTTGTCACAAATGAGTCATATTGCAAATACGGTACATATATATACTTCATAAGACATTTCCTTCTTAGTTTTTGAAGACGATCATTTCAAACAAAAGAAATGACAGGGTTTACCTTAGTTTGTGTGTACTAGAGAATTTGATAGGTAGTGAAATGTATGAGCTGTGATTTGAATTGCACAAGTAACTGGTGATACATTAAATTGTCAATACCTATGCTTTGTCTGGTAATGTTAGCCTGGGGGCCACCACATACACTTTGACTCAAGTATGGGGTAGGCTTATTATTGGACAAAGAAATAACTTTGTCAGAATTTTTAAGTTTTTACTGACTTACAATATACCTGGGTGGGCTTATTACCAGGCACCTGTTAACTACCCCGATAGAGTAATTATCAATAAATAACTCAACATTTGGCAGTTACACTTGGAAAATTAATCCAACTTTAAGCATGTCACAGTTCTGTATTGAGAACACTGTTAAAGTTGTAAATGTTCATATATAATTCAAATTTCAAATCAAACACTGTAACTAATTTTTAAATACTGACTCTGGATGCTAAATTACACAAGCATATTTTTGTGTGTATAAATCACGGACTAATAGACCCTTGAGAGTATGTTTTTGATTCCATAAAACAAGATTTGACTTTTTCGATTGAGGTTAATATACGGTATTTGGTTTCTATAACAACTTGACCCTTCAGATTTCTGAGAAAGAGTTATTTGATTTAAGAAATCATTAAAAATTTAGTGTCAGCTTGATTTCCTGTACAAATACATAGATTTATACCTAAAATATTGGCATGGACTATGTTAAAAGGATGATTCAGAACGTATGTTTACCATGCAGCAAGTTTTCTCAACCAAAATACCACCTGTAGATATGGCCCACAAAAAACACTGCAATACACATGCATGTTTTATTGAGAGAAAGGGCAGTTTTTGCCCTGCCTTGGATCAAGTGATCTATCTCTGGTGCTCAATATACACCTGGAGAACATTGTACCATGTCTTGTGCTCCCAGGCTACATAGTACCATAAAATACACAGAACATGTACTGTTTATATTAAATCATTCATGTTGTCGCCTCTATAACCAGACAAGAAATGGGAATCTATTCCCTAATCAGTATGATTGAGTTCTGTTGCAACAGATCTAGACCTAGAGCAATCTATGTGGCAAATTACTCAGCACAACAATATTTATATCACAGCTAATATATTTTACTACTTACCAAATTCTCTAATACACACAAAATAAGGTAAACCCTGTCATTACTTTAGTTTAAATGATTGCCTTCAAAAAATAAGAAAATGTCTTTTGAAGTAGTTACATGGCTTTTTATATCTCTAATTATAATTGTACTTTGACTTTCTTTCAAATTTCAATTAATTTGACAAAACACATTTTTGTACAAGATTACACAATTCACCATGTACTTTAATGTAAAACCAAAGGGCCAAAAGGTCCTGAGAAATATCTGGGGTTTGAGATTGTAAATTAATAACCTATAATTGAATGTTAATTGTTATGGTCAGACAGCTATCTGACATAAATGTCTAAAATTTGGCCTTGGGTCCATAACATAATCTTATTAATCTTAAATCAGTAATACAGTGTATGTTTTAATCCAATTCATTTTGAATTAACTTTACTAATTCAGTTTGTATGACATCATATCATCAATCTGAATTTTCAAATTTTGATTTATTTTTTTTTTTACAGTTTTTGTTTTTTTTTGGACAATTTTCAAGTTTTACAAGATCCAAAATCACTGTTTTTCAGAAGGTGTGAAAGCCATGAAATTTGTAGAAAAACAAAGACTGTCTAGGGATAATCATTTGAACTTCTTCACCTCAAAATGTTTGAAATTTACAGTTCAGAATATCATCAATGTCTCTTCATGATTCATGAAAATAGTTTGAGCATGACATCAAGTAAATATTCTCAGACGCTGGACCATTATATTTATAAATAAAAACATCGAGTCCATATGCCATTAAATAGTTGAGCATATGATGTTGTCTAAATCAATCAGATCGATTCGAAATCTGACCACATGTATCATATGCAGTATGATACATTACAATTAAATGTTATTACAAACTTAAATATTTGATTGTATAAATCAATTAATTTATTTCATAATTCCAGAAATCAGGAACCCAAAGGGCATATGCATATATAATATATCGGCCATGCATGGACTTGACATGATCCTGGTAAATATATACGCTGCAGATTTATATATGAACCTATCCAGACATGGAAATAGGTGAAAAACTAGTTCTAGATACCAGATAGTGTGTACATATGATTCAGTTTCCCTCCCCACTGTGTGAGTAAACTATAGTACAAGTTGTATGTGATAGTTATATGATTTTATATAAATATTTGTTCAGATATTTTTATTATGTGGTACTGCCTGGCATCCAGTCATATTTTACAATCATAAGTCAGGCTATCACGGGTGAATTAACTTCTCTCTGTAGTGTTACTTACACCAAATCTGAATGTGATAGCTATCAAGTTACAGTATTTTAAATTGACACCATCCGGATTAAAAGATATCAATACCTATATCTCTCATGTTGCTTGCCTATAAATCTGGAACACACTGGGTATTGCGAAAGCAATGTCCCCTACCTAAAAATAGTAACAGTGACCTTGACCTTGACCCAAATACCTTGACACTCACACTTGTCCAAGACAGTATGGTACTTTATCATAGTGAGAAATTTGATCAAAACTCCTCAAGGAATGAAGTCGCTAGAGCATTGACAATCTTTGGCTTTCGTGCATACATACAAGGCGGACCAAGAGGAAACCTATATTCCTCTGGTATGAAGATAGAGGGGAAACCTAAAGTTCCCCAGTTTCACTGGTAGGAAACTAATTACCGAAGTAAGGTTTCTCTCCGATTTAGAAATATAGCAGGGTGGGGTTGAAAAGAACAGAAGACTCGGATAACATACATGTGGTACCGGTACATCTATTACCGATATCATTGGGTTCTTTTTCTTGAAATTTGCGAGAAAAACATGTTTTCAGAAAATATCAAAGTTACTTGGAGTTTTCCATTTGGTCTTAATGAATAAATGAAATTTTTTTCATAGTCTGCAATTGCGTTGAAGTACACCATATGGTGTCCTATATAATTTTGTCCAGAGGGGTTGTTTTCATGATGACCACACAAAGGGCTATGCAGCTGGTACATACTTGTACATATATCCAACCATATCAAGATTTTGTTTTCATCAGCCAGATGAATTTATCATGTGTATTTAAACATCAAACTGTCCCTGACAGGGCTATGTAGACAAACATATATATACCACTAGATGAGGACAATGAATATTCTGTCAAATGACTGGTTCGACGATTTGGTTTGTTTTTGTTTAACGTCCTATTAACAGCCAGGGTCATTTAAGGACGTGCCAGGTTTTGGAGGTGGAGGAAAGCCGGAGTACCCGGAGAAAAACCACCGGCCTACGGTCAGTACCTGGCAACTGCCCCACGTAGGTTTCGAACTTGCAACCCAGTGGTGGAGGGCTAGTGTTAAAGTGTCGGTACACCTTAACCACTCGGCCCCTTCAGGTTCGACGAAAAAGGCAAGGTACCATCATCATTCCCCAGACAGGGCACATAAATTCATGATTTTTAATTTCTTTGAAATACAGGAAAGAACACATCTCGCATGTTTCCAGCGACATACAATCTTCCATCTCCCAAAATCTATCAAACAATTACAAGCACCCACTTAGTGCTGCAGGCAATACACGGATGGCAACAGTCTGTTTGAAATAGATACTTGCATGTAAGCTAAAACATATTGAAATGAAATCTACCATATCAATAAACAAACCTGAGAACTAAATGTCATAACAAAACATCGCCTTCAATCAATTTTGTTAGGAGATATAGTTAACCCAAGCAAACATTACCACAAACTGCGAGATGTCACAGTAATGTGACAGAGGATCCCCCGGAAAGGACAACTAATCTGAGGACAGGTGTTCATATGAATCTTTATCTTACCATCAGTGATTTTTGGGATACAAATTCTTGCATCCTACATTTTCACTCTTCTAGAGAAACCTGGTGTTTGACATCCACCTTTTTTAAACACATAGTGATAATTCTACATGTGAGTCCAGGGTCCTGTACCCAAATAATGTTTATGGGACTCGCAGAATTTCTAGAAAAAGGTCAATTTAACGTTGCGTTGTTTTTTTGCAATGCAGCTAGAAAGGGACTCATTAAAATAATAAGTAGATTGATGACTGAACACAGTATAAAACCTCAATACAAAGGATACTATAATGGGGTTTTTATTTCTCACCCAAATTTTTTTTATTTCCAAATCACTTCATGTTTTTCCAGCAAGACTTGTTCATATTTAAAAGGGGAAAAAAAAAGAGCCTGACTCACAGTAGCCACTAAATCTCAACTAAAAACTCATGATCACCTGAAATAAGTATTGTGTACCATATTTAAGTTTCAAAAATCAAATGTTAACAATTTACAGGTCTGTTCGAGATGTTCTGGAAAAGAATTAAAACTCATCCATTTTGTATGATTACATTATTTGGAAAGATGTTAATCATACAAACATTGATCCAAAATTGTGTTCGAAGAGCTTTCAAAAATGTCTAAATTCCTTTATAGAGCAAGGAGTGAAAATGAGTTGAGCATTGATAACCGTTCAATATTCGGTTTGGTTTTGTATTAACATGCATGCTATCAACAGTTATGGTGGTCGAGTGGTAACACACTTGCCCTTCACGTAGGTGCCCGGGGTTCGATTCCCCGATCGGACGTGAAAAGGTATGGGGTCAGCTGCCGGACCACGTGGGTTTTCCCCCTGGTAGTCCAGTTTCCTCCCACAGTGAGACCCCCACCCCCGCGCACTTCCATCCTGGCCAACAAGCGTGATTGATATAAGTTTGTATAACTTGTTTCACAATTGTTGTCAAATAAATAAAAGTTCACATTTTAAGCTATGGTCACTATTCGGCTGGAGATGGGACATAAATGTAAGTTCGGCTGTCAAATTTTCAAAGATGTATTTTTATCCCAATAGCCCTCTAATTTTAAATACATATATACTAGACTAGTCTAGATCGTATACAGACCTAACTACCAGAACACTATGGTCAAACATGTTGCTTTATTACATTCTTATTGACGTAGCTGCCATCATGAATGGCAATGGTCATATAAGGATACATTTCAAGTGGTACATTTGTATTTGTATAATTTCTGGTCAATATTTTCATGAGTATTGAAATGCTTCTTGTAAAAAACATAAAAATATTGTGTCTAGGATTGAAAAACATACATTGATATACCATCTGGAAAATATTGTTGGCAAAAATGTTTTGGGTTTATGCACATGACTCCCGAGTTTTCATCAAGAAACTCATCAGCATCAGTGTTACGTATGATAATACAATTACAGTATCTATACCCTGGTAAATATCACTTAAAAACATGAAAGATACTAATCAAATAGTTTGATCTTTTAAAATTACAACTTAAATTTAGGACAAACAATTGGGTTATCTAATAGACTTGGTTACTTATTTTGATTAAGTAAAACTGATGATAACTGCCTCGTTGTACCAAATTGCAGCATTTATTTTCAGGCCCATTAACAGTATTGAAGAAACCGGATGTATACAGAACGAGGATCAACTTAGCAGACACTGCAGAACTTCACATATGTCATGAACATTCCAATGATTGCTTCGAGATTTGGATATTGGTAGGAGAAAGACAATGCACTTTACCATATTAAGTGATGTAATTACATCAGAAAAGTATGACGTGAGGATTATTAAAATATTTTAGCGTCAATATAATCTGTTTAGAAACTTCTTCTCATTGAAAATAAGGTCAAAATCAATGTATTCGTTTTAAGAAAACTACACTAACTTGATTGCATCAATTATTGAAATATTTGAAAAATAGTTAAAAAAATTATGATGACTACCCCCTGACGACAATACCCTTTATTGCTCTACTGGTTCTAAACTTTGTTTATTTTACAACATTTAGTGACCCAATACCTCTTCACGTCCAATTGGGGAATCAAACCCTGGCCGCCTAGACAAAAGGTAAATGTGTTACCACTGTGTCACCTGACTACCAGAACTGGTTCTCACCAGAAGGGGCTAATGAGTCTACGGATAATACTACTGCATGTATATGTAGTGAAATAGTCCAGATTAACTCATTTCAATACCTCCTGCTTGCATATTTCTCCATATCTTGATCTAGAAATGAGTTTGGTTTTTTTTTTGGATCACAACCCGCACAATTCTTTGTATGTAAAAGTCTTTTACCAGTTCATCATTTTCAAACAAGAGGCCTAAGGGACCTGCATTGCTCACTTGGATATTTCAGTGATCATCTGCCTCTGCGGCCCCAGAGGGGTCTAGTCACCATTTATGCAAATTTGTTTCTCTTCCCATAGGATGGTTTTAACCAAATTTGTTCAAAATCCATTCATTCGTTCATGACTACTGATGATTTAAAAGAAACGTTGATGGATGATTAGTGATGAGAATCGGTTAAAATTTCCTGATCTGTCAGCATTTTTGTCAATCCATTTGATAATTTTAATTATCTTTATTTGATATTTAAATTTTTTTTACTTTGTAGTGCTTACTGCATCGTACCAGTCATCTAGATGCTTGCATTCTAAAACCATGATCAAGCGATTGATTGTGATCAGTTTTTCTCACATGATATACCAATCACCTAATATCCTTTGGTTCATCATGTCAGGCATTTCTGATGAAACTTGATTACAGATTTCTTACTCAATTAATTGGTCAAACACTCACACAAGTGATACTCGTCCAACTTGATTAATCAGAACACCACAACAGATGATAGACGGATGACAGACGGACCATGCGCCATGACATAAAAACTTTATTATTTGGACAGAGATGGTTTGTTTGTTTCATGTGTTAATTAAGATCCAAAATCAATACATCAAAGTCTTAACAGCCAAAATATGTATTTGAGTGTTGGTCTCCTGGGCTAGCAGTACAAAATTTTATGTCTGTCTGGTGATCACTCACAAGTCACTAATGTTAGTTTCTGTTTAACATCAAATTCAACAGAAAATCTGTAAATTTTGCAAGCCAGCTGCTCTAACCCTGCAACGTTTCTGTGAAAGGTTTATTATATTATCAGATGACTGATATTTCCCCTTGGGACTCTAGAAACACATACACAAAGTGACTATACTATTGAGCAATTAAAATATCAACTACATCTGCCATAGATCTTGAGGAATGTCAATTACATTTTCTTTGGCATTCTAACTACAAAAGATAATTCTCATAATGATCAGAATATAATAAAATCATTCCAAAATAAACAAATTACCATTAATACATGTACTTCAAATTACTTTGTGACATATTTTCAAATGCCTTATCTAAAAGTTTGCTTCCTTCTTCCTTACCTTGAACCCCAGAAGTCAGAATTCATTCAATTCAGATTTATATCTAAAGAAGAAATTAGCTTTTCATCCTTAATTTGGTTTTGAACAATCAATAAAATCTTCTGCAACCATAATTGGTAAATTCAGAGACCTAAATGGGTCAATTTTACTGATACACATCAGATATGGTAACCAATTTCAGCCATTTCTGAATTCTGAGAGATCTATAAGTCATATTATTTGTCAGTTTTCTTTTTTTTGACAGAAATACAAGGAAACTTAGTAAAATATCCAAAGTCTGATTTACTCATTTCATTAATTCAAGTTAGCATTCCACCATGTGTTTTCAACTGGGATAAATTTATTATAAATAATGTAAACACTAAAATCATATCCGATGATATTGATAAACAAAAAAGAAAACTACTGTGGGTATCCTACCCTGAAGATATACATATCAGGATACAAACTGGTCCATTAATTAATATTACAAATATTTAAATACTAAATACCTATAAAATGGTCAATCCATCACATGGTCTATGTTTACACCTTTTACTGCTCAAATAAGATCTCTATAGGTGATCTCACATTCAGGAACTTACCCAAATGATATCAAACATCTTATATATTGCAGTAGCTAAATAAACCAGTCACTTTTGATAATACTACAGTACTGTATTAGCAATAGTAAAGGCAATATCTCACAAAGAATGCTTCCTATTCCAGTAATGCTAATTCAAATTGATTTAATTTCAATTTCTAAAATGATGACAAAGTGAAAAATGTCATACAGACTTTTAAAAAAAATGAAACAACACAAGAGTGATAAGACATGCATGTTTGTATTTTGTCATGATTATATTCTGGTAGTAAGATTGCTGATATATACCCCTTCGGAGGCCTCATTCGGATGCATGACATCCAAGTACCTCGTACCAAGTTCATTATCCGGTATTCCAATAACTAGGTCAAATATCTCCAAATCAAAATAACGAATTAACTTCGGAAATATAATGAGACGCACTGATTTCCTGACATATATCACATAATATTTAACAACGTTGATTATCAATGAAAAAAATATATCACAGATCCGAAATCTGACAGGGATGCTGGGGCAAAAGAAAGGGGGATCCAATACACAATGCAATACACACGCTGTATAAACAAAACAAATCGGACTCCCATGACCGAAAACAGTATGAAATTTTCCAACTAATAACAACACGGAAGTGTTACGTAGGCATTGCACGGAATTTGCTGCAACCATGCAGCCGAGTGCAGCAAAACAGACGAAACGTCAAATGCATTTCGAGATGAGAAAACTCGTGAGTGTAACTACGAACAATTAAAATATCTCACCTTCCCTGGCTTTGATGTAGACGGTGTTTGCAACAATATTTTCTAGTTCCATTTGGCTTTTTTGAGGTAATGGGCTACAAAAAGGGTCAATATTAGACCCTATTTTGAGTCCACTATCCTCCTAATCGGCTCGCCTGGGTGTGGTATAGGAAGAAGCAATATGGCGATCCGATTCGGAAAATGAGAGAGACGTCAATTCTCATTGGTCAAAATAAACCTCATCGTCGGATCGATTAGTGCTGCAAGGGCGATAACTCTTACATAATAGAATTATCATTTTATATCAGACTTCTCTCGATAAGAGATCTGTTCACTAGTAAGTCAGCCATTCAGTACGTTAAACTGTAAATATAGAAAATACAGGAAAGTAAATAAACATATAAGGTAAAACCCACGACTACTGACAATGTCCATTTCTTCTAAAATGAAAAATAGTTCTACCCAGGACCCTATCGAAAGATATCATTCAGAAAAAAAGCTGTGTTCAAAGTCAATCATTTATTGAGTCAGTGTACATAAAATGTTAAAGACATGTGTCTACTAGGAAAATGCATCTACGAGACAAACCAACAAATGACAGTATAATGGAATAGCATTGCCTTCATTGTAATATATAGTGTATACTGATGGGTGAATGACAGCAACGCACTGTCGAGAGGTTCGTGATTAAAAGCTTACGTTTTTGTTTTGTTTTTTAAAGCTATAAAATAAAAACAAAGTGACATAATACATCACGTTTTTGTAGCCCTATCTTGTTATGTATGGAGACAGTAGGTTCCAGAACAGTACATACAAAGAAAGACAAGGTTTTGGAAGATTTTGTATAGCATTGTTAGGGAGGTTACAGTATAGATTTCTGCGACGGATTGAAGGAATGTCCATTTTAGGTTGTTTAGCTATGGCGCGGGAAGGATGTCATAATTAAATATTTTTGCCTAGGCTTATTTCTGCCTAGGCAAAAATCGAATATTGCTTAGGCAAAAATATTTAAGCCTAGGCAATATTCGATTATTGCCTAGGCAAAAATCTAATTTGCCTAGGCAGAAATTGAATTTTGCATATGCAAAATTATTTTAGGTAGAAATATTTTTGCCTAGACAAAAATCGAATTATGCCTAGGCAAAATTCGATTTCTGCCCAGGCAAAAATAATTTTGCCTAGGCGAAAATATTTAATTATGACATCCTTCCCGCGCCATATTTAGCATGGATGTGACACTTTCTTTGTAGTTGTAGTTGTGTACCAGTATCGCCTCTTCTGTGGATTGATTCTATTTTGTTTGTGTAGCTTTTTTTTTTTGCAATGGGCCACATGAACTTGAAAGTTGACAATTATATATTTAGAAATTCTTGAGCAATATTCGACTTTAAAATATTACACAAGACATGCGTCCGAAAATTTAAAGAAGAGCAGTATGTTTAAAACAATCGAAAATGATTATATCTATCTATTTTAAAAATTCGCTTACCCTGGCAAGTCTAAATTAAGTGAACATCTCAGCGATTCTGAACGAGGGACATTTCTTCCAACACCTTAATAATGAACATGCTTGTAAGTAAAAAAAATGTACGTGTATTCGATTCTTTTCTTCCCAAATATTCTGCCTTTTACAGCACGTCGATCCCTGATGATTAAAGTAGGTTCAACTTTCGAAATTCATTTACTTTTCCATCTTAGTTATAGTTTCTAAATCAATCTTTGGTTACAATTTCTCTGTATACAAAATAGAATTTCTTTGTCTACTAATATATCCAAATTATCCTCACAAAGAGATTTTCTTTACAAAAATCTTAAGCAGAAAATATTTCTATAATTTATAAACATAATGATAACACACCGTTCTGTATGAATAACTCCTTTTCTATTTGTATTTATAATGCAGTAAAAATAAAATTCGAATACAGATGGTGATAGAGTTCATATATATACTGAACTCGAAACATACGTAACTTATTTAATTCATTAATTAATTAATTTATTTATTTATTTATTTATTCATTTTTAATTTTCATTATTGATTTATTTGGTTTATCTATTGATTCAAGTTTTGCTGAAACACTTATCATTCTCTGGAAGATTCCTGCAAAGATTTACTTCACGAAAGGTATTTTTAAGCTTTTTCTTTTGCGATGTTGATGACTAGCATTACGCGCTTTCCAATAAGTCTACTTCAATTCGTACCTCGCACAACAGGCATTTAAAGAGGACCAGAAATGTTGCATACTCGATCCAAATTGAAATGCTCGCCTGACGATATTTGATTTTTTTTTTTATTTGTAACCCTTTCGTACGAAAGCCGGTTGGGACCATTTTCGTAGAAAAAAATAAAAAAAAATTCGCGTAATAACGCGAAAGTTTCGCGTAATAACGCGTTAGTTTCGCGTAATTACGCGAAAGTTTCGCGATATAACGCGTTAGTTTCGCGTAATAACGCGAATTTTTTTAAACTTTCTTCTACAAAAATGGTCCCAACCGGCTTTCGTAGTACGAAAGCCGGTTGGGACCATTTTCGTAGAAGAAAATAATATATTTTTTTTCGCGAAGCTTTCGCGTAATAACGCGAAACTAACGCGTTATATCGCGAAACTGGCTTTCGTACAAATGGGATCAGACACAAGTTTAAACAAGAAATATCTTCAAAAAAGATAAACGGCATAGTTTTAACGCTGGTGGTTATAATGTAAAACTACTGGTGAAATTTAAATTAACGAACTACACTGTAATTAATAAATGCGCAGTTTCATCACGGATAACAAAATTATATCAGTTTGAATTATTTGGTGATAATAAGACTGCAAATGTGTCATTTGAACAGATGCATCCACTTATTCAGCTTGAATTCAATTTAAAAGGGACATCACGGTAAAAACGGTGCAATTTTCACTGAATGTACGCGTTTTGTTCCTTTCCAGTTATGTTTCTATGCTGTTCCAATGTTGACAGTCAATCCCTATGTCCAGCTTGACCACTCGATTTAGTTGGGAATCCCCCTCTAAATCTAACGCGGAAATTATTCTTAAATCATTACGCGACTGTTTTGAAATCGTGGCAACACAAACACACGATAGTTTACAAGGCGATATCTATATTCCATCTGGGTTAGTTGGATAACGATATTAACACGTTCTGTATATATTACGGCACACATATTTATGTGTAAATAAGTGTAAACACTTTTCATATAGTATAGTGACAGTAGCGATGTACTGGTACAGACTGTATAAATATTACCGAGTTTGTGGAACTATTATGGAGTTTGTGTGAATATTACCAGAGACCTATATACTAGTATATAGGTCTCTGATATTACCGAGTTTGTGGAACTATTTTATGTACATACATCATCAAATTCGAATGGTTATTGTTCAGAAGGTTATTTTTTAAAAAGATATACCCAATAATATGATAAAAATTACAAAATAAATATTGGTTTACCGTGAGGTCCCTTTTACTTTGTTTCGTTTTTAACTGTATATCTGCATTTTGTATTGACCGCTACATTGACCAATCACATACTTCATCTTGACCAGAAACGCCACCTGTCGCGTCATATCCGGTGCCAAAACAAAATTAGACGGCTATGCCGAAAAATTATGGTCCGTCTTCGGATGTAAAACATAAATTATGAAATATACATATTACCGCAAATTTTTAAGAAGAGACGACGATGAAAAATTTCAAAATTAATGATAAGAATTTCTTTCTTTCTTTTAAATATAAAGGGAATAAATGATTAAACATGTCTTCTATATTTTGCATGCAAGTTTCGGTTTTTTTGTTTTGTTTTTTTGTTTGTTTTTTAAAATTCTAATAGTGATGTTGGTTGTTACATGTTAGCCCTGAACTCTGACAATCCGTTTCACGGTCAATGTTTGTAACCTTGATAATTTGTATATACCACATACAGACACGTTCTACAGTTTAAGTACCATATATACTGTATACGGTAATGTTCTCGCGCTACAACTGACACCATTCCCTGTTAATGTTCACATGCTACGCAGGGGATGGCCATGACTTTGTCGTGTTGCGCTGGGAGAGGTGCGGGAGAGGTTGGAGACCATGGCACAGAATTCCCAACGCATTAAAACCACAGTTGGTATGAATTCCAACTGTTTATCACTTAACCCAGAAAACGTATTTCGACAGTCAAAATGTTAAATTCTATATGACGCCACATTCGATGACTGACTGGTGCAGCCAATGAAATGGCCACAGAATATAGGCCTATTACACAAGTTTGTGCCATTCAAAACTATCACATAGGATCATTGGATAGCTGTCCTTGTGCTTAATTATCATCAACATGTTAGTTACATCACCATCTATAACATTTTAGAAGAGCAGGGAAGAAGTGACAGAGAAACTTATTAACAAAATAGGGAGCCTAACAGATTATGTTCCTAAGTAGTACTTAGCAGAGACCTATATACTGTACTAATATTTTTAGTATATAGAATCTAGGTCTCTGGTAGTAGACGACGGCACGGGCAATGAAAAATTATTATAATTTTTTTTTTTTTTTTTTTTTGTAGATTTTAGACCTATCTGCTCAGGGCACAGGGGCATGTCTAGTGTTATATTAAAAAGATAGCCAGAAAGAAACGTAATATAGGTATTTCTGGCTATCGTTTTAAATATAAGACTAGAACTGTCCCTGTGCTCAGGGCCTGATACATCATCGTCATCGTCGAAAACGTCGATTCTATTAAAGTTTTGGTCAGCTTGTTACAACAGAGACGTGTCAATCACATGGATTTAGATTTGAATTAAAGTCTTAGTTACTTAGAGCATCGATCGAATTGATTGTGACGTTTTGATATAGAACACTAGTCTAATTATGAGAAATTGTAAGTGTAACATTTGACGGAGAAAATAAACCTTGCAGATTTCGTATCTAATTTTAGACAAGCAGCAATTTCCGGTCCATGTGGAGAGAAGTTTGAAAGGAATATCTCGTCGAGTAAGAGATTTTTTAAATAGATATTGAACTTGAGTTTAATAATTTGAAATAGTTGTTCAACAACGATGCACATTTATTTTAAATTTAAAACTCTCGAATGGAGCAACACATCGTGGGTCTTGTACAATGTGTATGTCAACGTGACAGTCTGGCTATGTTACCAGTTTCGACGGAGAAAGTTAGAACTGCAAGACCGCTATTTTGTAGCGTATTTCATTTTGTTTCATATTAATTAGATTGAGATCTCAGTGGTAAATAAGTGTTAGCGTTTTCAGGCGAAAATAACAATAACAAAACATCATAATCTTTAATAATTAACACCTTCAAATTCAATAATAAGAAAAAAATCCTAGTGGATCATTATATTTTTCTCAAAACCTGACTCCAATTCCACTTCGAACTGGAAACAAGATATATATTTTATGTGACAGATAAAAATGTATATCGTCAGCTGAAAGGCCGTAAGGCCGTAATAGCGGACGTAAAACCCATAAATAAATAAATAAATAAATGTATATTCTTGTCGATGTCAAGTGGATTGAATGTAGGCTACCAATGCTTAGTGTTAAAAAAACCCATAAATAAATAAATAAATAAATGTATATTCTTGTCGATGTCAAGTGGATTTGAATGTAGGCTACCAATGCTTAGTGTTAAAAGCCTAATATCTATTTTATCGGAAGAGTATAGTATCAGTCAGACTTTTTTTTTTCAAAACTAACTTAATCAGAAAAGATATATATTTAAAATATATCTAAAATGGCAAAATTTCAACGGAAGTATGGCAATATAAACAAAAAAGCACAGTCCTCGGTCACTATAGGAGGAAAAATGCAAAAAAACTTGTCAGGTGTGCCAATTTACGCACTGTGCGAAATTACGTACACTTGCTCTTAGTGGCAACTGTTGACCAGGTAGCTGAATTTGGTGTATTATAAAGAGTAGAGGTCAGGGTAATTTGCATATTTTCTATCGTATTACATCGAGACTAGAAGGGGAAGGTCCATAAAAAATTTAAGCATATACTTTATTATCTGTATCTTTTACATAATGTAACTGAACAATATTCTCGTATGCTGCTTTCTCACAGTAAAATGGTGGTATTTACCTGTAATGCCTGCGGGGATTCACTGAAGAAGAACCAGGTTGAGAGTCACTATCTGGGAAAGTGTCGTCGTTGTGAGGTTGTGTCATGTGTCGACTGTGGAAAGGATTTCTGGTAACTAACATTTAAAGTACTATTGCTATTTATCATCAATACAACCCGCAAAGATGAAAAATCTTTCTCACAAAGAGTTATCTCCCTTGAACACGATTAAATCACGATCAATAGAGATAACTCTTATAATGATAATAATAAAACTTTGACATCATGCTGCTGAATCAGCCTAGTCTTGTGATCAATATCTATAAAAGTGACATTCTTACCAATCCTACCTAACTATATATATTGATTTGTTGATTTTATAGGGGTAATGACTACCAGAATCACACCAAGTGTATCAGCGAGGAGGAGAAATACTCGGGTAAAAACTACAAACCTAAAGCCAACGCCAATAAAGGGGACGCAAAACAGGAACTGTGGCTACAGGTAACTCTGGCCTTACCAGCCCTGCACCTGTAAGGGCGTAAGGGCCTCCATAAGGACTTGGGTTATTGTTGGTTTTCCCTTGATCAACTCTGTTTAGGAAGATGGAAGGCAATAATGGTGAAGAGATTAACTCTAACACCCACTCTACACTTTTGTTTTTTTTCTTTATGGTTTCATTTTTGATACTGCATAGACTAAATTATGCTTTTTATAACATCCAATGTGAAAATATAGTTTGTTTGTTTGATTTGATGGAACCATGAAATACAATGTCAGTTCTGGTTTCTTATGCTGATGATTTACTGTAAAAGCAGGGCTCAAAGTGGCGCCTGTTTTAGTGGCCATGGCACCTTAGATTCACCATTGGTGACCAGTTATTGACCTATAAGGCGCCTGCATGGCCACTAAAAAATTTTGTAAATTTGCGATTTGGTTAATCTTTCAAAGGTTGCAGTCAATTCTAAAATGATGTTCATAATTGAAAAAGTTACACAGAGATGTTATACTGAACGAAAGAATTAATAGATTTTTTTTTAAAGTTCAAACAACATGGGTACTTTGGCGACTAACTTTTCTAATTGGCGTCTAGATTTTTGACTTGGAAGCCAAATAGGCCACCTGGTAAAAATATCCACTTTAAGTCCTGAAAAGTATGTAATTTCATTGGACCTCAGTTTGGTGGTTTATGTATGAAAACATATTCATTTGGATTTTATTTCATGAATTTCATATTACTATGTTTTAACTTGTTTAGTTAATGACAAAATGCAGGTTAATATGTACAGGTATATATTATATTTCATGGATTCAGTATTTCATATTTGGTTGGATTACCAATAAACAAGTTTTAACATATCTAGTCAATAAAGAAAACACAGGTAATCAAAAGTTCCAGATGAGATTTTTTCTTTTCTAAATTAATCGGTCTATATAGATTACCGTAAATATTCGCGTATAGTGCGCACTTTTTTTCAAAAATTGACAAGTGAAAAAGACCACTGCGCACTATACGCAAGTACAAGCCTTTTCCCAGTCAGAATGAATGTGATTTGACCGAGATTTGTGATCGTTTCCTTTCAAAGCAGGATTGATTTAATACTTATATATATATATATATATATATATATATAAAACATATATAAAGCATTAAGAAAGTAATAGTTAACAAATAATCAAAGAAATAAATAGTTATTTTAATGTTTAATTCCTTGAAATTGTGTATTTATCAGCAATTACGTGGATTTATCTAAGTCGATCGTGAGCCACATGTTCCGTACACATACGATCTCACTTGAGCATGTTCCCGTATTCAGGTCCAAAACGATGTATAACATCTCAATTAACATCAAACAAAACTTGAAATGATATAGCAGTACTTAGTTATTTCATACTTCTAAATTAATCATCTTATTAATCCAGAGTGCTGCCAGAAACTGATAACGTTCAACTTGTTTATTTACGGAAGCTGTAACAGCACGCATGCGCAATTAGGCAAGGGTAACACTAATGCCTTGATCTCATGCGGCAGTCACTGACCAACTGGCCATATAAAATACGATCTGACTGTGAAAACTACCGGGGTACTCTTATTTATTGTCTGCACTGTAGATTTATCCATTACACATGTTAATTCATTGATATAAAAGTTGTGACCAGCACGACGACTGCAGACTTGTTTCCGTACTGTATACAAAATGGCAGCCTGTGTTACATTACGTAGCAGTCAGCTTACTAGTCAATCTTGTTATAATTGAGCTTAATTAGCTTTGTATGTTCGTTGACATATACCACACGAGATCATACCTGCGTGAAAATCACAAGGTAATTGAGGGTAGGATTAATTATTTTGTTGGTACAACAGCGTAGATGGGACCTAGATGGGACCGCTACAATTTGCAAGCTGACTAGGCCTGTGGCGGTATAATGTAAACAACCTGTCAATCCAATGTGTCAAATCTCACCGGTGATTCCAATTAAATGTGGTACATTGTAAATAAGCTTTCATAAGTTACAAATTCCTATCATCTTATGCTTTAGAATTCATCTACCGCTCAGTTGAAAATTAAAAAAAAAAAATTGTTAATTTTTTTTTTTTTTGAAAATGAACCTCAAAAACGTACCTGCGCACTATACGCGAGTGCGCACTATACCCGAATATTTACGGTAATCAAATCCATAACACTCAATATTTAGATACCATAAACCTAGAGTAGTCTGTCAGTAACTCTTAAAGATACTCATGACTCATGGTTAGCTGGAGGTGTTGTCAACTCAGAGGCATGTCAATATAATTAACAGTACTATTTGTAATTAATAGATAGATGTTCATTACCTCCTCGATTTGCAATGATTACCTACATGTTTATGATATTCTGTAGAATAAGTTTATACTGACATACCACAAAATCTTTTTGTCTTGCCTGCAATGAATTTGTGAGAGGCTTTTCTGGTGACAGGATCACCAACATTTTGTATTTAGATCCATTGCCCAAAAAGTAAAAGTGAAACTTCAACCAAACTTGATATGTAAATTGAGTAAAAAAGTGAACATCTCAACACACCCTTCATTTTACAGAATATCATGTAGAGTTTATGGTGAAGTGACTCTGGAAATTAGGGATGCTGGAAATATGGATGTTAAATATTTATGTTTACCTCAGTCTCTCATGAAGTTTCAGTGTTATTTCAAACGGAACCCAGAATAAAATGGCATTGTAGACATCTCCATTCACGCTACAGATTACATAAATTTTAATTATTTTGGGTTTAAAAACCCCAGATTTTATGAATTTTAATTATTTTGGGTTTAAAACCCCCAGATTTTAAGAATTTAGTAATTTATGATACATGAAGTATCTTCATTGCTAATCCAATTGACTTACAAATTGGTTTATGGGCAAAACTGGAACAATATTGGTACATAACAGAGGTCAATTCTTCTTACCTTTCATGAAGAGCAATTTCTAGCCCACCTGCTCAAAATGAGTGAGTTTATGCCGTGGTGCGGCATCCAGCCAGCCGTCCAGCCACCAGTTTTTCTTTTAAACAACTTCTTCTCAATTGGTCCTGTGGTATGCTTGGTGGAAGGGCTACCAAGTTTGTTGAAATAAATGACCTTGACATACATTTAAGGTCACTGGGGTCAAATATGCTTAAACCTTTAAATGACTTCTTCTCAATAACCAAGATACCCAAGGAGTTGGTATTAGATCTGTAGCATGCTAGGATGGAGAGCTACCAAGTTCTTTTTCAAATGAATGACCTGAACTTACATTCGAGGTCACAGGGGTAAAATAGGCTAAAATCTTTAAACAACTTCTTCTCAAAAAATAGTGCCCCAGAGACCTGATATTGGGCCAGTAGCATCTTGGTATGAAGGGCTACCAAGTTTATTCAAATGTATGACTTTGACCTACTTTCAAGATCACGTGGCTGACATTTGTTTAATGTGGGTTTAAAAGCAAAACACCATCTATCAGCACACATTAGAACTATTCTAAAACCACAATATAATCAAAATGTTAATCTTTAACAAAATTTTACGCTTTTACAGAATGTTGAAATAATCTCTAAAATTCGAAAAGACATGGTTCTTTTATTATTTGTGTTCTGTTTTGAAATGTACTGGAAGGATACACCAGAACAAAAACATTGGCCTTATTTGCTATATATACATGTACATAATAATGTATATATGTGAATGTGGAAGACCGTGATAGCTCGGTCAGTTAGAGTGCTCCCTTCCCATGTCAGTTTGTGTTCATTGGGAAGCTGAGAAACAAGCTGGTCTGTGCTGTCGGCCAAGACACTTTACCCTAATTGCTCTGCATGGCATGGGGCGGGCCTCCTGTATGTTGTTAAGTGAAGCAGTCACCAACTAATACAAGGAGACCCCGTCTCAAAATGACCTGTTCACGGGGCTAACAACACAAACCATGTGGACAAAACCAATGCCTCTGAATCCCTCTTTTAATGATATTTTTATTTTGTTACAGCAAGTTCAGGATGCCATAGACAAATGTTATGCTAATGCCCAGCTGAAAGGCTTACTGGAGAGGATGAAGGATTACCCAAACATTCCCAGGAAACGAGCCAAGTTTGAGGTATAAATGGCTGATGTAGTTTTGCTTTTAAAACATACATTCTCCTTTAAGAAAATAGTTGTAATTATTTGAGCTGGATGCTAGGGGCATGAATCCGCATCAACTTAGGGTTACTAAATGAAAATTGTACTTGTTAGAAATGGTACATCTGGTATGTCTTCACTTTTTTTGACAAATTTGTGTTTGAATACATTTTTACAAAACAATGGTCACTGGTGCCTTAAAAGACAATCTGGGATTTTGTCAGGTGTCTGCAGAGTCCAATAATAGGCCCCATTCCTATTTGAATATGAAATTGAGTCTGACCCAAAAAACAAAATCAAAATGGCTGACAGACAGCCATCTTGGATTTTGATATTTATTATTGCTATTTCATGAGAAGTACAGCAAAACTTGGATAAGTCGAAGTCGATGGGACCAAGCAAAATATTTGACTTATCCGATGGTTCAACTTATCCGTGTTCGTTATGGAGACAAAATACCCAAGTATGCCGAACAGGTGCTTGATAACATGGTCGAAAATAAACAATAAATAATAACAAAGAAATTGATTGAACATGATAACAATTATTCCTTTATCTAATAAACAATATTGTACATGATTACAGATCAAAGAAAAAATTCAAAGAAAAAACACATTACAGCATAATATTCCATGAAAACGATACATACATTATAAGAATATAAAGGTTTTCATTGTACTCACATTATTTCTCTTAAAATCCGTTTATATTGTTCTTCAATTCAAAAATATGAAACATAAACAGTTCAGGAAAATTTGCAGCTATCTTGGAGTTTGTTATTGCTATTTCTTGATAAGTACAAGAAGGATATTTCTCAAACTTGTGGAGTAGATTCCCCTTGGTACTAGTTGTATCCATTTAATTTTGAGTCTAATTGGGAATCTAAATGGCTGACAGGAGGTTTAACAGTGAACTTTTTTATCAGTTTTTCTCCGAAAGTTCTTCTACCTTTCTTAGACTTCATATGTAGTTTCCCCTTGTTATGAAATGATTAAGAGGGATCGAGGAATGAAGGGGAAAGTAGAGAGAAGATCTGTCTGTCACAGCACCAATAAAGATCATTCAATAGTGGACACCAAGGTCCCTCTGGAATCTCCTGTATTCCATAATGAAGAGCATTAGTGCATTACAAGCAGTATTTGCTGCATACTTTCCCTATTTGTCAGTATTTATCCAAACAAATTTTCTTTTTCTTTCAGAATTTTGTTGGTAATAGTTTAAACACCAGGAACACAAACCTGATAAACCAGGCATGGGATTTGTTAATGGAAAATACATCACAGGTAAGTTAGGCCAAGGCAATTCGCTTACAATTTAGAATTTAAGTCTTTTTAATTTTAGTCTTATTTTCAGATTAGGGTACCAAATGGCTTCAAAAAGTTTTGCAGAAGAAAGGCATAAACAGATTTTTACATGCCCGTCAAATGTGGTGGTATTATGCCACAAGATGAGATGCTATGATAATTCTATTAGAGAGTTAAATTCATGATTATAGCCAAACCTCTAATCTCTCAAACTCCATTGCATGTAGTAACCATTACAATATGTAAGTAAATTGTGGTTTTTCATATTTTGTAATTTTAACATCTGGAAAAAGATATCTTTAAAGAGGTCAAAATGTTTAGATTGTGATTTTTTATATTTTGTAATTTTAACATCTGGTAAAAAATATCTTGGAAGAGGTCATAATGTGTACATTGTGATTTTCATATTATAGAATAAACAACCAGACAAGAAACCTCCTGAAAATGGTCACACAAACGGAATGAGCCAATCAACGATGAAGATTTCCAACGAAATTACTGAACCACAGATGGAGGAGAAAGGTAATGAGGAAAGGAAATTAAGTAAAAGAGAAAGGAAGGAAGAGAGAAGTAAAAAAAATAACAAAAAGGAGAAAAAAGACAAAAGTGAATCTAGTGAAAGTGTAGACTGTGAAAAAAGTAAAAAGAAAAAAAGCAAGAAAAGAAAGAGGGATGAAGAGGAGGAAGATGAGGATTGTGATGAAACAGAGAAGCCTATGAAGATTAAAAAGAAGAAAAAGAGAGATAAAGGTAAGATTCTGATGCTGGAAGATAGAGAAGGGGCTGTTATAGTGTGATCCTTGGAGACAGACAAGGGGCTGTTATAGTGTGATCCTTAATTGGAGATAGACACTGTTATAGTGTGATCCTTAATTGGAGATAGACAAGGGGCTGTTATAGTGTGATCCTTAATTGGAGATAGACAAGGGGCTGTTATAGTGTGATCCTTAATTGGAGATAGACAAGGGGCTGTTATAGTGTGATCCTTAATTGGAGACAGACGAGGGGCTGTTATAATGTGATTCCTTAATTGGAGATAGACACTGTTATAGTGTGATCCTTAATTGGAGATAGACAAGGGGCTGTTATAGTGTGATCCTTAATTGGAGATAGACAAGGGGCTGTTATAGTGTGATCCTTAATTGGAGATAGACAAGGGGCTGTTATAGTGTGATCCTTAATTGGAGATAGACAAGGGGCTGTTATAGTGTGATCCTTAATTGGAGACAGACGAGGGGCTGTTATAGTGTGATCCTTAATTGGAGATAGAAAAGGGGCTGTTATAGTGTGATTCCTTAATTGGAGATAGACAAGGGGCTGTTATAGTGTGATTCCTTAATTGGAGATAGACAAGGGGCTGTTATAGTGTGATCCTTAATTGGAGATAGACAAGGGGCTGTTATAGTGTGATCCTTAATTGGAGTTAGTGACTGATCATCCTTATATTTCAGAATACACTGTATATTAAGTAAGACTTTACAATATTAAAACATTAGTGGTTACTGAACGTGTATTGAACTGAAGCATTTCAACTCTCAAAGATGAAAACAATGTCAATTTGATAAAAGTATGTGTTTTATGCTTCAGAAAATGCTGATGATTCTATACCTGCTAACACAAATATTGAGGAGGACGAGGAGATTGAAGAAGAAAGCCCAGCTAAGAGAGGAGTCAAATTTGATTGGGTGGATGTGATCACTACAGTTTTACAGAGTAAAGGCGAGATGGCCTTGAAAAAACTCCGTAAAAAGGTAGAAAGTGTTGGTTGTCGTGAAAATTAGAAATCTGGACATGTAGAAGTGATGGCAATCAATCTGATTAAAATACAGATCATAATTATACTCTACATTATTAATCTAATACAGAGCACAGCTACACTGACAAGAAAATTCTATTCTATCTATGAACATATGTACTTGCTTCTGTAATGTTTTGTTTTTTTATCTATTTTTTTTCTCTTTACATTATCAAAACTTAATTTCCAATTACATGTATATCAGAATTGTTTTTCTTATTGACCAGGTGTTAGCTGAGTATTTATCACAAGGAAGGAGGGCCATGGCAGAGGAAAAGCTTGGAGCCAAATTCACCAAGAAGGTCACCAAGAACCCTACGTTTATTGTACATAAAGAACGAGTGAAAATACGGAACAGAAAATAGTTTTACAATATATTGACTTAATATGAAAAACTATGTGACAACAGACTCATTTAAAAAAAAAAGTTTTATTTTTAAATTTACCTAATTTGGTGTTACTATTTTAGTATACTGCCATGTTTGTTAACAACTGGTGACAGAAGATATATTTTATAATATTAACTTGTTTCAATTAATGTATAATGGAAATACCAGTGTAATATAACTGTGTATGGAATAGAATAATTTTCAGTCAAATGAAACGCCCTTACGGACCTGCAAAATGTGTCTTATAAGACAGGGTGACTTTATAGACAGGTGATCACAGACTGTTGTGAGACAGAAATAAAATATATTTAGTTTCATCAGTTTGTTAAGAAAAAAGTCTGACCAAATCTTTTCACCAAAATTCTGGAGGAAGAGTATTTCTTGTGACCATATTCATCAACATTATATATAAAAGAAAAGAAAAATATTACTGCAGTTCAAACATTTAAAAATTAATTTTAGGGACTAGAATATAATTCATAGTTTAATTATAAATCAATAAAGCATTATAATACAAACAGAAATTTTGTTTTAAATGTGAGGAAATGCAATAGAATATTCAGTAGATTGAACGACATGTACCCTCAAATAAAGATCCAAGGTGAGCGTTTGACCTGCACCCATAGTGGTTTGCTATCCTCGTGTTGACCAAGATCGTAAACCTACCTATGGTGTGTGTGGCTATATCATTGTTCAAGACACTACCAAAATTTCACTGGATAGCATACCACAGGCCTCCCAGGTATTGTTCAACTTCGTAGCAACCAGCTTCTTCTTTAATATCTTATTAAAGTCAACAGAAATTGAAAAAAGACAACTTTGATCCGTTGCTGTAAATGTTACAGATTTGGTTTCAATCTCCATCGTGCATAGGTGACGCAAAAATCACTGGACAGATATCTCCCACATTTTATGTGTTGATTTCCTCTAGTGTTTTACAGTTTACCATATTCATCCACAAATCACGATCTTTGTTTGTAAAATCATCAATTACAGTCAAACTTCGATGTTTCGAAGTTCAAGGGACTAACAGAAAAACTTCGAAACAGCGGGACTTCGAATTATTCATGGTTGACAATAGATCAATGTTTTCTTGATAATGACCATATATGTTAACGTTACATGTCCTCGGTGTCTTCGTGATGATCGTCGCCTGTCAGGCTCAAAAGTTAATTTATACCTCAAACACAACAAAATAAAAATACTTTTCATTAATTATACCTAAGCATTTTATTAATTAAACAAACTATGTATCGGTTACAAAACACTTATATCGCGTTTAACAGATAAAGCAAAAGGAGGACAATGCACACTTACGTAAGTCGTTAGGCTTTTCTGCTAAAGACACGTGCGGTTACGTTATGTGCATATAAATACGGAATGCCGATCGGTTGGAGAATGCATGATTGAATGACAAATAATCGATTTACTTGGATATTTATGTATAAGTTTGCAATGTGACACTTATGAGTGAAGACATCGCTAATTGTTTGTGTTTAAAATTTGTCCGCTTGTTTTATATTTCAGTAAAATTTACTCACCGACCGCTGATTTCAATGGCGGCGAAGATTATCAGAGACGACTACCGAAATGTTTTACCGGAGTGATTAAATGTCATGGCTTCTAAATACACCTTTTATCTATCAATTTGGTCTGATTATTAATTAATCCCATGATCGGGAGTGACAACACACGCTATCGTTATCCCTATTGTCAGTCAGGGCATCTAGGGGAGAAGTGTGAAATCTTGCCGCGGGGGTCACGACCAACACCTGTCCAGTGGTCAGTACAGGTAAACTTTTGTTCGAATCATGAGATGTCAATTACCTATGACATCATAGCTAACGGGCCATGAAAAAAGTTCGATACATCGAAAACTTCGATTTATAAAAATTCGAATCATGCATAGGTTCGTTAGTAGCGTTATATAGTAAGGAAATTCGGGACCAAGCAAAAAGTTCGATACAGCGAGAAATTCGAATCAACGAAGTTCGAATCATCGAGGTTTGACTGTATAAAATACACTGTATTAGCTTAAAGAAGTTCACAAATTTTCCCCAATAGGGGAGGGGACTTGATTGAGGATAAATACAGTATTTAATGTTCCCTCACAAGGGGAAGTAGGGAAAAAAATGGTACTAAACTTTTCCCCCACTTTGGGAGGGGAGTTTATTTGAGGATAGATACAGTGCTAAACTTTTCCCCACTTTGGGAGGGGAGTTTATTTGAGGATAGATACAGTACTAAACTTTTCCCCACTTTGGGAGGGGAGTTTATTTGAGGATAGGTACAGTACTAAACTTTTCCCCACTTTGGGAGGGGAGTTTATTTGAGGATAGGAACAGTACTAAACTTTTCGCCACTAGGGGAGGGGGGATTATTTGAGGATAAGTACGGTTTACCCTGGTCTCGCTGGTATCCTTGGGTAGTCCATTTTCAATGACTGATGTGTTGTTGTGATGGTGGGGTATTAAACAATGTATAGTATATATACATTCTAGCCCACCATCATCAGATGGAAACCTCGGGTGTTATCTTATCTTGCACTCTTTGTACTGCTGGAACATGTCGGCAAAATTAAAGGCACAATTGCAACTAGACATTTGATTGGTGCTTGGAAAAAAATTCTGACCAATAACTGAGCAGATGTTTTGCTTTTGAAGATTACAGAGGGGCAACAATCAAGTTCAAAGCCAGTCAATTTAATGGTGTCGCTACCTCAAGATTTATTTGAAGCATATCAATCAAACTACCAGGAAGTCTTTTTTTTTATTCAGAAGATGTTGGTGATGGAGCCTTTGGTTTTGCCACGACATATTCCAGGAGTGTAGACAGCTAAAGATAAAGTAACCTTATATAATTAGAGTATCTAGGATAAGAAAAAAAGATTTACAAAAAAACACGTGCACATACATACTTGTATAACAGTTTATTTTCTTGATATATATATGTATATACTTTATTATCTTATTGCTACTGAAAGTGAATGGAAGCACAAATACAATTTTACTTTTAAGAAGCCAACAGTTTGGGGTGGTGAAGATGAAATTGTTTGACATTTTGTGTCTTGGGTATATAATGTCACAAGTCAGGAATGCATTCCTTTCAAGTTAAGACCGGAAACTACAGATTTTCAGGAAAATGAGTAATATATCTAGTGCAAAATGAAATATACAGTAAAACTACCTTTGGACAAACAGGCTTACTACAAATTTCTGCTTATTACTAAGTAGGTTCAAATCTCCAAATTTGGATCCACCTTATTCAAAAACCTGAAATGAATTTTGTATACATGGAACTATTTCCTCTGGCCCTGTGGAATTTGTTATTAACATGTCATATCGGTAAAACTGAGTTGATTACAGTAAGATATTAAGTGATGCAGTTTGCTAACATAAGACATCCAGTATTGCAGGATTGACATCTTGACAGTTCCAGTGATATTTATGTGAAGGACCAGTAATATTGGAAACAGCATTAAATTGATTTTTTTTCTTTCAGAAATGTAATGACACACTCAAAACCATCTAGAGTTGATAACATCTTGGTGCAGCATTATTTTTTTTGAAACTGTTACATTTCCTTTTATGTTCTCCAGGAAAAACATCTTAGATGTTTTCTAAAGCCACTGATATCTAGAACACTGTGTCCTCTGTATCAGCATCTTCCACCTCTTTCCTGGAAATGAAAAAATAAACCATGAAGTACCAGGATGACATACAGTTAAAGTCCCGGAATAAATAGGTTTTTATGATAATGGAAAACAAAACTAGAACGAAAAATTGTAATATCTACCTCTAGGGAAGCTAGTTTAGAAAATTAGAAAGCTTAAAAAGAACTAACTCAAGTGCCGAGTTCTGCTCCTCCTCCACAGTAGACATCTGTTTGATGTTGCGGGCAGGTACCTTGGTTAACACAACTGGCTTAGGCTTCTGGGGCTCTTCTGGAACAGCAAGGTCAATAAGTCAAAGGTCATTCTGTTCAAGGTCAATAAGTCAAAGGTCATTCTGTTCAAGGTCAATAAGTCAAAGGTAATTCTGTTCAAGGTCAGTAAGTCAAATATCATTCTGTTCAAGGTCAATAAGTCAAAGGCCATAATGTTCATAATCAATAAGTCAAAGGTCATTCTATTCAAGGTCAATAAGGCAAAGGTCATTCTGTTCAAGGTCAATAAGGCAATGGTCATTCTGTTCAAGGTGAACAAAAGATATAAAGGCACAAATTCACAACATATCTTTGTATGTATACATTGTATATTATATAAAAATATAGGTCTTGTTCAAGAAATGTCCTTTGAATGATTGGATGCTGAGGACTGATAAACATAGGTTAATTGAGGAATTGAGTTAGTCAAGTGCAATGAAAGTAATAAGAAAAATGATGAAAATGCGCTTGTACTTGTTTGACCTTTGACTCTGAGGTCAAGGTCACACTGACCTAATTACATTTTACTGAACACATTAGGTGGTTGATGCTAGTGTTATGAAGTCCATATACCAAAATCTCTGTTTAAATGTAACTGCCAACACAAGAACTGGTATGGAGAGAATTTTCACTTCTCATTTCATTTAAAAGTCAAAAATCAATATCTCACACAATTTCATCATGCACCGATATACTCACTTTGTACTCTGTCCATCAAATCAACATTGGCTGCCTCCTCGGATGCTGACTTTTTGACCTTTCGGAATGTCCTTGCCAAGTCAGAGTCTGTGTCTAGCATTGACTGATCCGAGAGGTCACTCTCACTCGAGGTCCTCTTGAAGCGGTTCTTCAAACACAAGAGAGCAATTCTAAATTTGATTTCTTAATATCTTTCTTTTTTCTTTAACCATTTGTTTATCTTTACAATAATTCAAAATTTTATTCTTCTGTTAAATATATACTTGTATGATGCATTTTATTATACGCCTGTCAGCGACAGGTCGTATTATGGTTTACCCTGCACTGTCCGTATGTCCATCTGTTAACTTATCCTTGTGCTCTCTAGCCTTTATTTATCGACAGATTTTTATGAAACTTGTTTAAAATATTCTATGGCACATTCGCTCAAGCAAGTTCGTGTTACAGAATTTCGTGATTATTTTTAGTTATGCCCCTTTTATTGCCAAATATGGGCATTGTGTAAAAATTTGTGCAATACAACTAGAAGCAATTATGTTTAACATATATTACGGGTTTTGGCTCCTGTTTCAACTATTGGCATAACGGCATTGTATATTTGCTCAGGTAAAGCTCATTCATTAACAATTCTTTGCTAGCACTCTCTTACCTATATTTATCAACAGATTTATATGAAACTTGCATATACGACAATAGCTCGAACAAGTTTGTTTTACGGAAATTCTCGATATTTTTACCAGACTTTTATTGCCAAATACGGGCATTGTGTAGAAAATGCAAGTTTTCTAGTATTTCTTATTCAGTTCCTCTAAGATTTTGTTCACTACAACAAAAAGGTTGTTTTGGCCTTAAACAGATTATGCCACAGTGATGTGACTAGTCATGTGACAGACATGTGACTAGCATGTCCTATCATACAGTCACATGGGCAGAGCTTGCTAAACAAGAGGCCCAAGGGCCTTAACGGTCATCTGACTCTAAATTAAAACCCTTATATTATTGTAGTATGCATTCTCTGTAGCATGTATATAGTAGCACTGATTTCTGACCGACCCAATAAATAACAACACTTGGTCGGAATCATATCAGGATCATTTCAGGCAAGTTTCAGCTCAATAGCACTGTTGGAACTTGAGAAGAAGTTTAAAATGTGTTTTTCAAGATGGCGGCTATGGCGGCCATCTTGGAATTCGGACCGACCTGAAAAATAACAACACTTGGTCGGGATCATCTCAGGATCATTTCTGGCAAGTTTCAGCCCAACAGCACTGTTGGAACTTGAGAAGAAGTTTAAAATGTGTTTTCAAAATGGCGGCTATGGCGGCCATCTTGGATTTCGGACCGACCCGAAAAATAACAACACTTGGTCAGGACCATCTCAGGATCATTCCTGGCAAGTTTCAGCTTTATAGCACTGGTGGAAATGGAGAAGAAGTTTAAAATGTGTTTTTCAAGATGGCGGCTATGGCGGCCATCTTGGAATTCGGACCGACCTGAAAAATAACAACACTTGGTCGGGATCATCTCAGGATCATTTCTGGCAAGTTTCAGCCCAACAGCACTGGTGGAACTTGAGAAGAAGTTTAAAATGTGTTTTCAAAATGGCAGCTATGGCGGCCATCTTGGATTTCGGACCGACCCGAAAAATAACAACACTTGGTCAGGACCATTTCAGGATCATTCCTGGCAAGTTTCAGCTTAATCCCACTGGTGGAACTTGAGAAGATTGAAATGTGAAAAGTTTACGGACGGCGGACGACGACGGACGAAACACGATGGCTATAGGTCATCCTGACCCTTCGGGTCAGATGACCTAATAAACAGGACAAACAGTATTGACATACCAGGATGGAATGAAGCTGCACCATGGCCTCTGGTTTCTCCTCAGACTCGATCGATGGCTATAAATAAAATATTGAAAAACTTGTGTTAAAAATTCTCCACAATACACATGTATCGTAACACTGTGATCTCGTTACTTTGTCAACCTAAAAATAACTTGCTTGTACATGACCAATGTCTGAGCATTTGTATCTAAATCTATTATTCAACTTTTGATTTCATAATCAAGAAGATACAACCTGCAACATGAAGATGAGTTCCTGTGTATCTTAAAGGTCAAGTATTGACTTTTACCTTATTTGTGAAATTGTACCATAAATAGTAACATGATCTATACAGGTATAAATCTCTCATAGTGATTGAAGTTGTATGACCTTAAACTTCAGGTAATGGCCTTGAACTTTGTGATGAACCTAGAAGGGATATTTCTTATCGGATCAAAGACTTCATCAGAATGATAAACTTAAGCTGTACAAGTATCAACATGATCATCATCAATATCCTAGCTATCTGAGGAATACATCTTTACAACCATATCATGCTAAGGTATATCAAAGCAAACTTCAAACAAAATTTACTGGTCAAATAATGCATTAGAAAATTATGTCAAACACCAAACACTCAGCATGCTCCAACATAACAGTATCTTTATGTACAATAAAATTAAAGATGTTACATCTCAAAGAAAAACAATAGACTGTTTATATTTATTTTACACCAAAGGCCTTCCAACAGTGTGAGCTTCTTTTTTTATCTTTTGAAAAGTAAATAAATAATTAATTGCGTCCCCAAGAAATTCTCTCATGCTCTGCCTCCATATTTTGTATGAAAATTTCGGTCTGATAAGCAATAATTTTTTCATTTGTTTCTTACTAATTGGATATATTTCTATATTATGGGCGACATTTTATGCTTTTTTTGTGAGAAGCAGCCTGTATATGCTGTTGTAGCATCTTTAAAGGTAAAAAAAAAAACATTTCGAAATATCAGACTAGAGGTATCTGGATTAATAAACAGTAAGGGATACCAGCCAATTGTAAACATGCCTCTGTAGACTTAATTAGGAGAGTTAATAATTATCACAGTAATCATAACATCACATGAATCAGGATTCTCAGTATTACCAAGTATCAAAAGAAGAGATGATAAAAAAAAGTTAGTGCGTAACTAAAGGGCGTAACCAAGGACCTGCTGACACAAGCAGACTTGCATTCATAGCCTTCATAGGTTATTTCATAAAGAAATCATACAATGAAAATGTAGAGAGAATTCTTGTATAAAGACAGTTTAGTGAAGGATATACGGTGTTAGTTACACTCTTCAGTACTGTACTGACATATATCTGTGTAAAAGTGGAGAGTATAGGCCACTTAAGTAGTTGAGGCTAGCAGAAATTTCATAGCGGTAGAGTGTCCGCTTGGAGAACGAATAAGCTAGTCGCATAAATAATCAATCTATTTCTGTCTTTTAATAATGTCTAATTATAGAATTAAATAAGAACTATATACATAATCCTTCTGGGTGTAAGATCTGAAGAAATCAAGATACTTGAGGACAAGCCTTTAGAAAATGTATCACTTCCGAGATTTGCAATTATAACATATTCAGGCTAGTAAAGTGTCACCAAGCGGCGATGAAAGACTTCTTGTCAAGTTTCTTCATAACTTTTTTAAACATAGAGAATAGAAAGCTGTGCTTATCTTTAAAGTGGATAAAAACTGTGAAGAAATAGTGCAAAAAGTTCCTAGCAGATAATACATTATCAACTGTAATAATGGGAAATAAAATAAAAATAAAGGTGGTCCTCCAATCAATGAACAGCAATCTAATCTGAGGCACTAACCGTCATCAGTGCATACTAATGAGCATACAAATCAGTTTAACAAACAAAAATGTCTAAAATTAAGTGTTAAATCAACAGGGAAAATCAAAGTGAAAACAGAAAGTCAAAGAAAAGTTAAAATTGAATCTCCATCCATTCCTCATGCTCTTCAAAATAAAGAACCTGTACCGCTATCTTAGGATGGTCAATGTGAGAGTGAGGCTCAAATTTGTCAGAAGGAGGCTCATCCTTGTCAGAATGAGGCTCATTTTCATCTTCCTCCTCCTCCTCAAGAACCTGTTGCAAGTGTGAACATATTCATGGAAGATTGAAAATGGATTTAGGTTAAAAATGAAAATTGACAAAACTGGAACTGTAAAACAACCCACACTACTCATCATTTGTGACCATGGCGACCAAATAACATCTTTTGTTTTGGAAAATAGCACCATTGTATTTGCTATCCTCCAAACCTGTACATACCAATTTTCTGCTTAATCAGATAATAACTTAATTTTGACCAATCAGAAGCCTTCATAATAGTAACATTTCTGGAAACACGTCTTAAATAGGCACACCACTTGGCAAAGTTTGAATAAAATTGGTGTTGGGAGGAGTAGGCAGTACAAAATTGTATTCTCCCCTCCTTTCACCTGACCCCTTTCCACTTGAACCCCCCCCCCCCCCCCCCCTCCCCCCTCCCACTTCTCATCCAACCTTATCCCCTCTCACATGACCCCTTCACCTTCCACTCCTAAATTGACCCCACCTTCCACTTCTCACTTATCACCTGACTCCCCTCCCTCCCCCTCATCCTCCCACTTTTCACCTGACCTTCTCCCCTCTCACCCGACACGACACCCCCACCTTCCACTCCTCACCTGACCCCTCCTTCCACTTCTCATTCGACCCCTCCTTCCACTTCTCACTCACCCCTCTCACCTGATCCCCCTTTCACCTCTCACTCGACCCCAACCCTTGTATATAAAATACTAGTGTAGTATATAATGCCTACCTTTCTCCCTCCGACAGGTTTCAGGACTTTTGTAAGTGCTTTGCCTGAATGGATCCTCTTCATCATCTCTTCTAGTGCTTTACCATAATTTTGGTCCCCAGCACCGGAAGCCGATTTCACTGTGATATAGAGAAATTACAAAACATTCAGACTGCAAGTTATGGTTTTAGACCAATACTTTTAATGTCTGACTTAAAAAAAAGGAAAGCTATTATCATAGAAATTCCATGGGTTCAGTTTGAAGAGGGTTCAGTTTAACCAGGGTTCCCAGTATCGGTTCTCGGTAAACAATCTGCGTTGTTTTACTTACACACTTCTTTCCTTTTCATGCTTTTCTTCCGCGAAATCTTGCTTAAAAACCTATAAGAAAAGAATGCATCAATTTAAAACAATACTAAAGGTTTCCATTCTTTACTGAAGTCAATCTTATCAGTTATACATATCACACTAAATAATTTTTAATTTTAATCTCGGTTCACATATTATATAAAGTATGGTTTAAAAAGGTTTCCAGATTTTACAGGGTTTTCTTTAAACTTGGAGTTACCTACCCTTTTCCTTTATCCATAGATGGCGGCGGTGGTGGTGGGGGTGGAGGTGGGGGAGGTGGATGTTTGGCGAGGTCTAACTCCTTCTCCAGAACTTTATCTGACATAAATACAAAATAACTGGGGTCAAATTTTCATATCTATGGAAACAGGTGTCAATTGGGAGGCAACTGTTAATATTTTATAAAACATCAACAGCAAAATTGTTTAACAGCTAAAATATTTTAGCTATACTAGAGAAGCAAGATTGTTTTTCTTTCTCAAAGAAATGGTATTTTTGCATAATTGCATTATTCATAGAAGGCAATTCTACAATGTTAATGTTCAAAAACAACAAAGGCAAACTGTTTAGCAGATCAAAACATAAGTAATAGTGAAGTGAGATTGGATGTTTAATTTTTTCATTTCTTTCTAAAAGATATTTGTTTTAGCAGAATTGGATTTTACTATGAATCTAGTATTTACAACATTTTTTGTACCTGGAATTAAATTTACTTTCCTAGTAATTATCATTGCCCATTAGAATAAAATCTATAAAATATTGATACTTTGCATATGTTGCTAACCAATATTAACAATGAATAAGTTCAACAATTGGCTGTAAACATCACCAGGTAGAGACCCCACCGATTTGTAATACATCCAAGTGTTTCCCAAACAAAATACCACACAATGAAGGTTTTATTGGGAGATTTCTCTTACATTCATCTTCTAACTTCTTGTATTGTTTCTCATAATCCTCCAGCTTTTTCATTAGGTCTTTGTTCTCCTCCAGCAGTTTTTCTTTCTCTCCATCATCTTGGTCCTCATTTTCCCCTTCCTTCAGTTCTTCTATCTACATTTTAGGAAACAAGCAGATTTGTGGAATTTATGTCCCCAGCCTTCCTGACATCATTGCAAGATTTGTCTTCTTGTCTGCCATTACGAAACCTATCACAAATTTGACTGAGCCTTTTATACATTGTTACTAAGTTTGAAGATTTTTGAAAATATTATGGAAAGTTATTTAAGGATTAAACAGTCTTTTTTTGGTGTCTATGGTCGATATAGATGCCAGAGCTTTGCAAACAAATGTCATATTGTGCGCTGCAAAACCAGTAATGGATGGATCTTTTTTCTGCAGTGAATGTTTTCCCTTAGATGGATGCTAATCTATCAGTAGTTTACGGATACTTCCTTTTAATATAGTACCCAATTTTACAGCTGGGTAGACTTAAACAGTCAGGATGATGAAACCAACATGGTACCCACTATGGAGTCAACATCACAGCTCATACATGTAGTACTTGTAATCTGGTATTGACCTTTGACCCATAGATGACACCAATATTTTTATTTTTCTAACCTTGCCATGGTATCACTTCCTAATCTTTTAATGTCATTTCATCCCTAGAAGACACCATCATTCTGAACTTTGGACCCTTGATGTCACAAACATTTTGACTTTTGAACCCTTGATGTCACTTACATTTTGACTTTTGACCCCTACATGACACTACCTTTTTGACTTTTGACCCCTAGATGACACTATTATTTTGACCTTTGGACCCCTAGAAGGCCCCAACATTTTGACCTTTGACCCCTAAATAACAATGTTTTGATGATACTTACCTGTAACATTAACCGTTCCTTCTCTTCCTGATACTCCTGAGTCAGGCTCTCGATCTGCATAGCAGCATCCATGAGTTTCTGATCACCCACAGCATTGTTCAACAGCATGGTGCTTTGTTTCTTCATCATGACATTGTCGGCCTGCATCTGCATTTACATGGTAACTAGAATTATCACATAACTGTTCTACCATGTTATACAGCTATGTCAATGTCATGGTATCACACATGTTTAATAACACCATTGTGATTTATTATACCTATGTAAGATTCTTGCCTTATTATTGGTCAATTCCTAATCACATGACCTGAAACAATATGCAGGGTCAGAAACAGCGGTCAACATTGCCGTGGGATATTGCAATGTTCCCCGCTCCGCCCGAAAACGCACGATTGTTTCTTACGGAAAATCCCGAACATTGAGAAGGGAGACAATTCTTACAAACGCAACAGTGTAGTTTTACATAGATAAAGAGAACTGTACCAGATAAAACAGATTTTTTCACTAGAAATTTTTTCTATTCGGTATAATAAAATAAATAGTGCCCTTGTCTGAGGGGAATATGGAGGATTGTTTCCCCTCGAGAACATTATCTTCCCTCGTCTATCGGCTCGGGAAGATAATGTTCCCTCGGGGAAACAATCCTCCATATTCCCCTCAGACAAGGGCACTATTTATATAGTAATGAATAATCTATGACATCACAATAAGAATGTGATGTCATCTTATTGTCTCTGTACAGAAAAACATACTGTTCGAGTTGAAAGCCTGTCTAATCAAGTAATTATCGTATATTGTGTAAATATGAGCTATGTGATAAACAGAGAACTTCTCAGAACTCTGAAAAAGTCTAACATTAAATGACTACTCTCAACAAATTAAATAGATCTGATAGTGAGTGCATATATTTCTCTAGGAAGTGACAACAAAATTTCATAGCATCTTTTTCTAGGACAATCATTGCCCATGCAAGCAGGACTTCATTTTTAAAGTTATGAATGGTATGAAAGTTAAGGCTTTTTAAATGAAAACTACACCTTAGATATTTACACATAGGCCATGTTCCCTTACAACCAACACTGTACAAGTTTGTGAACGGTCACAAAACAAATCTCCACAAAATGCATCTAAACAATGATGTCATATTACAGAAGTTTCTAAGACAGAAGTTTTGTAATGTGCTATAATCCACTAAAAACAACAGGAAAAAAAACTTAATTATCTCCCTTTGACCATAAAAACCATAACATTAAAGAGATACCCCAAAATAATAAAATTTTATAATTATCTCCCTTTGACCATACATGAGCTTATATAGCACCACTTCATTTGTTGAAATAAAATATTCTATACTTTTACAGAATTCATCACAAGATTCTACAAACAATGAAACCCTGATATATATAAGATGAATATACAAATTTCAACAGTGGAAATCTTACCTTTGATGCCTTTTCATGTTCCATGTCATATTTGATCTGCAATGAAGCATACTCCTTACAAGCTTCCTCAGATACTGAAACCGTAGATATCATAAATAAGGATCCACTAAAACCATTAATATATGGATTTATATTGCACCTTGAAATATCCAAATCATAGTATTTATCTGAAAATAAGCTTCTGCCAACAAACACCCAACCGCACCCCACCCCACCCCACCTTCGAGTAAGCTTGAAGTGGTTCACATGCAATAAGCCCTCCCCAAACTTTAATACAATTTGAGAATACATACAGTAAATGCATCCTACTGGAAATCATAGATTTGTTTCCCAAGCCCTCAATTTTAATAGCCAATGATAAGTCTTGTCTTGACCTTTGTCTCTTTGACATTGACCTATAACCTTTTGCCCTTTGTAGTTTTTAAAATACACAATATTTCACAAATGAATTCAACTTCACTTAACTCTAGATCTGAACATTTGCATTTAAATACCATGTAGATTTTCATATCACAGAACTCTTAACCCTCAGCAGTGTTAAGTTTTCATCTATAACCTCATTCACCTGTGACCTGTAACCTCTTAACCTTTTTACCTTTCGAGAGTTCCAACATGGCCTCTTGGTATTTGGTGAGCATGTTTTGATTCTCTTTGAGCCTCTTCATGCCAGTGTCATGCTGAAATGATGCAAGATCAAACAATTTCATTTCAATATATTTACATTTTCACTTCGCTCCTCCTCCATGAAACTAAGTAAACTGAGATTACTACATTTCCCGATGAAGATTTTAGGTTGCATGCTTCTGTTCTGAGACAAATCACTTTCTTGCCGGCGTGTGAATACATTAGTGATCTAGTTTTGTACCGCCTCAGACTTGAATGCACTTTCATTTTGTGAATTGTGTAACATTGTTATACACGTATATAAACACAAGTGGAAGAGCCGTATTTATGTGCTAATAAAAAAATTCCAGTATCGCGCACAGTTTAGAAAACAGGATCTGACAGAACACTGACACTCCCAATAGCTTTGTAGTTCACTTCGTTTGCACACTTCCCTTTATTAGCCCATGCAAGCAACAAAATTGACAATCAATCCTTAAACCATTGCCAAAGTGATTTTTTCATATTTTTAACCAACGAAAAACTGTTTCAATCTTACCCTTTCAGTAAGCCTTTGGTATTTCTCTGCTTCAATGGCATTGGTCTGCCTGAGCTCCTGTAGGTCAGAGGTCAACCTGGCCACCTTCTCCTCAAGCTCTGTAACAATTTATCAGTCAGATATGTATGTAGTTGTCTCGCTTTGTCTTTTTCTAATCTTATGCTGGAATCAATGTACAAACTAGCTTTGGGATAAATTTATGATATTTTGCTTTAAAATAAATTATTTATAAAGTCGTATAAAGACAACTTTTGTGTTTCTTTTTAGCATAACTCTTGAGGGTTTGATTGACTTTCATGATTTAATACAGGATAAATATATATTACCAAAAAAAAGAAAAACATTAAAAGTAACTATTTATAGACACATTTATAGTTGAAATTAAAAAATTTGCTGTGGTTACTCAAATCTTGTGATACGAACTGAAGCTTTACCAAGGTAAGATAGTTCAAAATTTTGTATACATATGTTAACAATAGCACATCTCTAAATACAAAATGCATTTACAAGAAATAGCATTAATTAAAGACATTGTGGATTTTCAGTAAATTTTGTAATTTTACCTTTAATAGTCGAGTTGAGTTCAGCAGTATACGTTTTATAAGAGTCACCATCAGATTTGGTGTCCTTTTCGTCCAGATTCAGATCACGAACGTCCAGTTTGGCCATCGACATGATCATATTGGACTGACGTTTTAGTTCCTTATTCTGAGTGTTGATCTACAGAACAGCATAAATATAATATACGACTGCTTGTATTTCATAGTATTACTTCCCAGTATACTGGTACCCAATTTTACAGCGGGGTAAAATGGATCAATTCATCACATGGGACAGAAAAACATCAATTCCAACACAGTTCAGAAGAGTTTTTTCAACATCTATCTGCATCTAGTCATCTGACAAGAAACTGATAGACAATATCACTATGTAGATTTCTCTCGACTGTACTGCATCTCCAATTAGAAGCACATATGAGTCCCCTTTTCCATTATTTTGTGCTGAATCACCAATTTTAACATGTGTCTTCACCCAAAGGCGGGTGCTTATTTCAGTATGTTTACCGTGTTTGACCCAGTAAGCACACCTGTTCCTATAAACAACACCCCCATGGCCACCCCCCAACATTTTTTTCAAGAAAAGAGGGTTGGTGCACTAGTTGAACCATAAAAAGTTCCTAACCTAACTGATCTGCCAATATGATCTTCAAATCTTCATTTTGACTACAATTAGGTTTGTAAATGAATAAATTTACAAGGAAAATTTTCCCTGTTCATAATATTGTTAATTATAAACTACTCCCTTTCGATTTTTGGTAATACAACAGTGTGCTTATCAGGGTGAATATGGTATTTGTTAAGAAGATGATATATACCTGGGTAGCAAAATTTTCAGCCTTCATTCTGCACTTCATTTCTATTTCAAATTTGATCTTCATCTTCTCGTATTCCTGAATGGCAGGCTCTATCACTGAAATCAGACAACATTGGTTAGACAGTAGAAATCAGACAACATTGGTTAGACAGTAGAAATCAGACAACATTGGTTAGACAGTAGAAATCAGACAACATTGGTTAGACAGTAGAAATCAGACAACATTGGTTAGACAGTAGAAATCAGACAACATTGGTTAGACAGTAGAAATCAGACAACATTGGTTAGACAGTAGAAATCAGACAACATTGGTTAGACAGTAGAAATCAGACAACATTGGTTAGACAGTAGAAATCAGACAACATTGGTTAGACAGTACTCCTGAATGTTTAACGTCCTATTGACAGCCAGGGTCATTTAAGGACGTGCCATGTTTTGGAGGTGGAGAAAAGCCGGAGTACCCGGAGAAAAACCACCGGCCTACGGTCAGTACCTGAGGCAATTGCCCCACAAATGTTTCGACCACGCAACCCAGAGGTGGAGGGCTAGTGATAAAGTGTTGGGACGCCCAAACCACTCGGCCACCGTGGCCCCTCTTGCAGAAATCACAAAAAGGTGAAAGTTCTTTTCCTGGAATAATTTCCAATTCTTTGAATGTAATATAGAACAATTTTTTATAGTAAAATGGCAAAAAAAACATACATAATCTTTTTTTTTTTTTTTTTTTTCCAAAAGTTAATTTGTAATCAATTCTTATGTTCCATGTACATATCACCTTGACAACAGTTAGGGAAACATATGATTTACAAATATTTTTCACTCTAACTGTTTCACGGTATTTCATACTTACTGGTTCTATACTCTATATGGAAAGTAGAATCACAATAATATTTTAATGATTGGAATCAAATGTTACAAACTTTTAACAGAAATTGGCATCCATAGCTTATTGTTGTCATGGTAACTTTAAAGTTACTATGAAACTGAAAAACTCACACTTCTTCATTTGTCCCATCTGTTGTTCCCGCTCCTTCAGTCGAGTAGTGACAGTCTTGTACTGAAAAATAAACCACACATTTTTTTTTAAATATGGATTCTTGATTTTTTTTTCTACCATTCTCAACCCATACACCATTCACATCCACTCTGATGTCATGACAACAGTGTCTTGAGTAAAACTATTTTTTGTTCATAACAGCAGAGACCTCAATCTTTTTCAGAGATTTTGCCAGGTATTATGGGAATATGGCACCAATTGTCATAAAATATATGTTACTTGACAACAGAATGTGGCCCACGAACCAATCTGACTAAAACAAGATGTTATTTGTAGCAGCCTTAGAGACAACCCATGAGGTATGTTTAAAGAATTCAATTTAGTGTTGCCCACCATAGGTGTACGACAGGGTTCACTTTGTATCCAAAAACCTATCAAAAGAATACTGTAGTAACTAATCATTATATTATGTGTATGTATTGCAGGTAGCAGTCATCCTTTGATTGAATGGAAATAAAGCCATATTGACAGAGGAAGGTGTTGATTCTTATTTATGTAGGCTGTCAAATGATCTTATATTCCCAAGAGTATGATTTACTGCAAGTGAAATACAATGATAAAAAACAAACTTCAACTCTTAAAATCCAAGATGGCTGCCTACTAGTATCACCCATTTTGCTTTTCGGTCACTCATAAAAATGTAATATTCATGTACGTAACTAGCAGAGACATATATACATATATGTCTCTGTAACTAGTTACCATATGGAACACATGTGTGGAAATTAATCAAGATAGAGCCCTCAGAACGCGGGGACTAGCAATGATTACTGTTAACGAAGAAATTTACACGAGGGGGGAATTTACACTAATTACGCGGAGTCCTATCGATCACGAAAATTTCCCCAATGCATATTATTTTGATATCAATTCGCCTAACTTGAACTACAAATGGGAGGATCGATCTCGAAAATTAAAATTAGAATGTTGATGTCTTACAATGTAAACTTTATTTTTATTTTACAACAATTGCGAAACAAGTTATGTTAACTTATATTAATCACACTTGTTGGCCCGGATGGAAGTGCGTGAGGGGTGTTACTGTGGGAGGGAACCCGAGTACCCGGGGAAAACCCACGTGGTCGGGCAGGTGACCCCATACCTTTTCACGTCCGATCAGGGAATCGAACCCCGGCCGCCTAGGTGAAAGGCAAGTGTGTTACCACTGTGCCACCCGACCACATTACAATGTATCATAGAGATTTGATCTATGACAAGGTAGGTTATAATATTACCTGTTCTTCTGTCTCCCGGAATTTCTTATACAGTTCATCATACTGGATCACCACTGTCAACAGAGAAAACTTGATTTATTGACAAAATACCTTCAGATGATGGTGCTGTTAACAACAGTATGAGGTTATATGATAACTGGAAAAGACTTTTTCTGAAATTATATAGAGGATATTGAATGGTTTCCCGTTTAATATAACATATATTTCATGAGTATGACAGAATATCGATATTTTCACGAGTGCAAATATTGAAATATTCTGTCATATGAGTGAAATAAATGTTATATTAAACGGGGAACCATTCAAAATTTCTTTTTCAACTTGACGGCGCCATTTTGAAAGGACCGATCAACGCAATATTTATGCGTTTTCTGCTGTTATCGGAGAATCTGTGCTAAGGTCAAGTGAGTATTTTGTCAAAAACTAGTCTGAATAATTCAGAAATACAGCAAAATAATCAATTTATCTGTCTTTGCTTCAATTGCAAAAATCAGCAAGTTTCAAAGAGGTGAATACAAAGGTTCGCTCAGATTGGTCAAAAACAAAAAACTTATATCATAAAATATAAATTTTATTATTTTGATAAATGTCTATATTTCACTGACAAAAATGCAATAAACATGTTTTCAGTGTAATAGATCACTTAAATCAAAATATATGTATATAGATATATGTATAACATTGTGTACTGTTTATTTTATCCTTATCAAACTGCTATTTGTATGTAATCTTGGAAGGTATTTGCAATCAAGCTCGTTAATATAGATTGATATCATATTTGTATGTGTTTAACTCCAGTTAAACCTACTGTTTGGCCATCCCCTTAATATTCCTAAAAATTATTTATTTGACTTTGAAATGGATGCTTCTATGTACTTATCTCCAGTTATACCAGAAATATACCTATTCAGTAAGGCTTTGTCCATCCCCGACTCCTCTTATAAATTGTATAAATTGAAATGAATGTTTCTATATTGTTATCACCGCAGCAACACCTATTGTTTTGTACATCTCCTAACTTACATATTGTATATATTCCTATCACCAGTAACACCTATTGTTTTGTCCCGTAACTTCATTATTGTATATATTCCTATCACCAGTTACACCTATTGTTTTGTCCCGTAACTTACATATTGTATATATTCCTATCACCAGTTACACCTTTTGTTTTGTCCCGTAACTTACATATTGTATATATTCCTATCACCAGTAACACCTATTGTTTTGTACATCTCCTAATTTACATATTGTATATATTCCTATCACCAGTTACACCTATTGTTTTGTCCCGTAACTTACATATTGTATACTGTATATTCCTATCACCAGTTACACCTTTTGTTTTGTCCCGTAACTTACATATTGTATATATTCCTATCACCAGTTACACCTATTGTTTTGTCCCGTAACTTACATATTGAATATATCCCTATCGCCAGTAACACCTATTGTTTTGTACATCTCCTAACTTACATATTGTATATATTCCTATCACCAGTTACACCTATTGTTTTGTCCCGTAACTTACATATTGTATATATTCCTATCACCAGTTACACCTATTGTTTTGTCCCGTAACTTACATATTGTATATATTCCTATCACCAGTTACACCTATTGTTTTGTCCCGTAACTTACATATTGTATATATTCCTATCACCAGTTACACCTATTGTTTTGTCCCGTAACTTACATATTGTATATATTCCTATCACTAGTTACACCTATTGTTTTGTACATCTCCTAACTTACATATTGTAAATATTCCTATCACCAGTTACACCTATTGTTTTCAATTATTATTCGATTATTCAAAATACCAATCATACAATTAGACACCAAATCTTATTAGTAACATCTTATGATTACCTCAAAAATACACACTATATATTATTATCATTCCAGCTTAAAGTAAGATCTATTGTTCTCATATAATTATTTCAAAAATGTGACATTTTATTTTAAAATATCTTTTTTATATAAATAATATTTTTGAAAAGATTTTTTTTTTTTAGTTTTTCTGGCAAGCCATCATTCAGATTTAGTTTAATATAGTATTATCTTAATTTAGATTAATGACAATAAAGATATGACAGAGTTATGTTATTTTTTTGTTTTTTGGTTGGTTTTATTGTCGTGCTTAATCTAGGAGTTTAAACTGAAATCATTTTAAACTTATCCATTTCCAAATCTTAAGATTAGTTTTTAAGTTACAGAAATAAAAACTTTTCATTTGACTGAATATATTTCTGTCTCAGTGTTTCCTTTAAGATTCTGTTGTATGATTCTCAAAATGAATTATTAATTAGTAATCAATTTTGCTCTGTCACTTTCATTCCTTACCTTGGCAAAAAAAAAAATTCAGATGCTATAATTCAATTCTTATCCTTGCCACACATTAAAATTACTCCATGTAATATTTTGTGAATATAAAAGAAACAAGAGATCCCAGAGGGATCTTGGTGCCCACCATTGAATGATCTTCATAGGTTCCATGTCAGATTGATCTTTTCTCTACTTTTCCCTTCATTTTACTAATCTGTATCAATTGAGAAATATCCCTCCAGTACTTTTTAAACAAGGGAAATTAAACTTATATATGAAATTTGAAATTAAGCGATAATGGTTGTCTGTCGACAATGTTTTCAGATTGGTCCAAAAAATGCAATACGACGGACCAAGGAGAACCTACATATGAAAATTGAAAAAGATCCCTTCAGTACTTTCTCAGAAATAGCGATAACAAACTTCTATGGTCAAAATCCAAGATGGCTGCCTGTCGGCCAAGTTGTTTTCTGATCGGTCCCAAAATGCAATATGCATAACTAGGCACCAAGGAGAACCTACATATGAAATTTGAGAAAGATCCCTTCAGTACTTTCTCAAAAATAGCGATAACAAACTTCAATTGTCAAAATCCAAGATGGCTGCCTAACGGCCATCTTGTTTTCCGATCACTCCCAAAATGCAATGTGCATAACAAGGCACCAAGGGGAACCTACGTATGAAATTTGAGAAAGATCCCTTCCGTACTTTCTCAGAAATAGCGATAACAAACTTCTATGGTCAAAATCCAAGATGGCTGCCTGTCGGCCATTTTGTTTTCTGATCGGTCCCAAAATGCAATATGCGTAACTAGGCACCAAGGGGAACCTACATATGAAATTTGAGAAAGATCCCTTTAGTACTTTCCCAGAAATAGCGATAACAAACTTCAATGGTCAAAATCCAAGATGGCTGCCTGTCGGCCATGTTGTTTTCCGATCGGTCCCAAAATGCAATATGCATAACTAGGCACCAAGGGGAACCTACATATGAAATTTGAGAAAGATCCCTTCAGTACTTTCTCAGAAATAGCGATAACAAGAATTGTTTACGGACGGAGGGACGGAGGGAGGGACGGACGGACGGACCACGGACCACGGACGCAGGGCGATTTGAATAACCCACCATCTGATGATGGTGGGCTAAAAAGTCAGACAACTATCTGTCTTTATAATTTGATTTTATTACTTAATTAATTGTCTTCAGAAAAAAAATCTGTAAGAAGAATTTTACAAGAAAAACGGTGATTTCAGATGCTATGAAATCAGTGAAAACGAGCGAAAACTCAGGTAAAAGTTGTTTAGGATAAATCTCAATCATAAGTTACTAAGTTAACAAGAGATCCCAGAGGGATCTTGGCGCCCACCATTGAATGTTCTTCATAGGTTCCATGTCAGATTGATCTTTTCTCTACTTTTCTCTTCTTCTAAGTCTTACTAATCTGTGTAAATTCAGAAGAAACCTCTAGTACTTTTCAAACAAGGGAAACCTATATATAAAATTTAAGATTTAGGCACCAAGGGGAACCTATATATGGAATTTGAGAAAGATTCCTTCAGTACTTTCTGAGAAATAGCGATAACAAACTTCAATTGTCTAAATCCAAGATGGCTGCCTGTCGGCCATGTTGTTTTCCGATCGGTCCCAAAATACAATATGCATAACAAGGCACCAAGGGAAACCTACATATGAAATTTGAGAAAGATACCTTCAGTACTTTCTCAGAAATAGCGATAACAAACTTCAATGGTCAAAATCCAAGATGGCTGCCTGTCGGCCATGTTGTTTTCCGATCGGTCCCAAAATACAATATGCATAACAAGGCACCAAGGGGAACCTACATATGAAATTTGAGAAAGATCCCTTCAGTACTTTCTCAGAAATAGCGATAACAAACTTCAATGGTCAAAATCCAAGATGGCTGCCTGTCGGCCATGTTGTTTACCGATCGGTCCCAAAATGCAATATGCATAACTAGGCACCAAGGGAAACCCACATATGAAATTTGAGAAAGATCCCTTCAGTACTTTCTCAGAAATAGTGATAACAAACTTCAATGGTCAAAATCCAAGATGGCTGCCTGTCGGCCATGTTGTTTTCCGATCGGTCCCAAAATGCAATATGCATAACTAGGCACTAAGGGGAACCTACATATGAAATTTGAGAAAGATCCCTTCGGTACTTTCTCAGAAATAGCGATAACAAACTTCAATGGTCAAAATCCAAGATGGCTGCCTGTCGGCCATGTTGTTTTCCGATAGGTCCCAAAATGCAATATGCATAACTAGGCACCAAGGGAAACCTACATATGAAATTTGAGAAAGATCCCTTCAGTACTTTCTCAGAAATAGCGATAACAAACTTCAATGGTCAAAATCCAAGATGGCTGCCTGTCAGCCATGTTGTTTTCCGATCAGTCCCAAAATGCAATATGCATAACTAGGCACCAAGGGGAACCTACATATGAAATTTAGGAAAGACCCCTTCAGCACTTTCTGAGGATTAGCGATAACAAGAATTGTTTACGGACGGACGGACGGACGGACGGAGGGAGGGACGGACGGACGGACGGACGGACGGACCACGGACCACGGACGCAGGGCGATTTGAATAGCCCACCATCTGATGATGGTGGGCTAAAAATCAAGACTGTTCTGACTTTCTGGGGGATTTTCCAACCTGTTGATCTTGGCATGCGACTGTTAGTCTACCCTTAAATATTAGTTTACCACAAACCCTAGACATAGTTCAGGGACATATAATATCTTAACTTTATACATTTCTTCATAGTTAAGTACATGTACTATTCTTTAGATTTTTACAGGGACCTGAGAATTTGTTTGACCTATCGTTTAAGAGGACCAGCTCATCAAAATTCAGTAAAAATGACACCTTCTCTGTTTTAGCAATCCAAATACATTTATATTGTAGCAAATTCTCAGGTCCCTGTGCTAAAATTGTGAACTGTTTCCTTATGAAAACGACAAGAACTGCTGAACAAACATACATGTACAACACATATTTTGTCCTAAGATACAAAGAAACAGGTCAGAGACAGGATGAATATTTCCTGTTCCACACACCTAAGCCATGCTGAGAATAGTACAAATTGCTATTAGATCTACCTTACAGAAACACATCCCTGGCCACTAGAGAACTGGGATCCCCTACCCCCAGGGGACAATAGAATGTCAGATAATTTTAGTGTGAAATGTTTGAGAAAATGATAAGTAGCTGACAAGGGGTGTTGAAAGGGCTCGATGTCAAATACATGTAGATAGCTAACTTATAAGTGTCCTTCTTTTTATATAACACCTTACAGTCTTTGTGATAACGATGTTTTTGTGATAATGATATCAATATAACGCATATCACTGTAAACTTTTCCATAAAGTTAAGATAACTGATAGTTTAACATCAAATTAAATAGTTTTCTTTTTGAAGACACAAGAGCAGTTGATAACATTCTCGTGAAGAGAGGAAAGATATTTAATTACACACATGATATTATATACATATTGATGGTTTATGGCTTTGTAATAAAAACGATTCCATATCTCTGTGATTCATACAATATTCCTTCATCTAGATCACTTTATCTACAGTTGAATTATCTAAGTTACATTGATCACTTGCTGTTAAAAACTTTCAATTAATATTTCAAACACCAATCCCACCAAATATTGGAATAATATCTATTATCAAAACCACCACCTGTCAACAATGACCTCCTGCCAATTGTTTTCACCTGTCTATAACATGCACCCATCTATAATGAGCATATATCCACTAATTACCTGTCTTTAATGACCATCTTAATAACAACCTGTCAATTGTTATCATTTGTCTATGATGGCCACCTGTCTACAGAGGCCACCTCCCAATTGTTATCACTTGTCTATGATGGTCACCTGTCTACAGAGGCCACCTCCCAATTGTTATCACTTGTCTATGATGGTCACCTGTCTACAGAGGCCATCTGCCAATTGTTATCACCTGTCTATGATAGTCACCTGTCTACAGAGGCAATCTGCCAATTGTTATCACCTGTCTATGATGGCCACCTGTCTACAGAGGCCACTCCCAATTGTTATCACTTGTCTATGATGGCCACCTGTCTACAGAGGCCATCTGCCAATTGTTATCAACTGTCTATGATTGCCACCTGTCTACAGAGGCCATCTCCCAATTGTTATCACCTGTCTATAATGGCCACCTGTCTACAGAGGCCACCTCCCAATTGTTATCACTTGACTATGATGGCCACCTGTCTACAGAGGCCATCTGCCAATTGTTATCACCTGTCTATAACAACCATTTGTCGATAGTGACAACCTATATAAATAACCAATCAGAAATGTTTGACTCAGACATCTACGTAGTTAGTATATAGAATAAATGCGGTATTTTTTGTATAATTTATTAATTAATGGATGAAAAATCCTTATTACAATTGACGCGAGTCATAACGGTCTGGAGGTGGGGGTAGGGGACTTGACAAATTGATGCGTCAACACCCTGTCAAACCATTTCCTGGCATAGCGAGGGGGTGGGTCACTAAAAATTGCTAAAAAAATTAACATTTAGATTACCTTTTGCTGAAAGTTCCTTCAGATGTTTGTATTGTAAACACTGAGAACAGCTAGGGTCGGCCATATCTAGGTGTCAGATTCAACCACGGAAATAGATGTCGGCAAGTTGTCGGTGACAATTTCTGCTTGATGTTCACCTGTAAAATAGAGAAACGGCGATAGAACTTGTAAGTCAAAAGTTGTGCAAGTTATAAATGAAGTAAAACTTATTTATATCGGCCCATTACTAACCAGTGGTTAACAAACCAAATATACGGACAGTTAACAGTGAAAGTTAACCCACTTACGAGGAAGTTTCAACCCGGAAGCAAGCCGAATTTTAGCGACACCAATACACATACAGTAGGGCTGTCGTCTATTTATAGAACAGGGGTTAAGCTGTGACAGCAAACAGCACAGGGTTCTATAATGTTGCGATGTGTGGTCTTTTTTCTCTTGTCCAAGTTTAACCAGGAATGTAGTATTTTCATTTCCTGATATTTTTTTCAATCATGAATAAAATTAAATTAAGGTATATTATTCATCTAACTTTCCACATCAACCGACTTTGATCGACCGTTTGTCTACAGTTTAAAGCCAATACTTTTGTATTGCCCATACAGATTGTTTATCATTAAAGGGGCATTCCTTCCTTCGAACGGCATATATATGAGTTTTAGAGTAATTTATTAGATTTAATAAAAATACCATACAATACTCTATTGTTGTTAATATGTGCTTACCTATAACACGTTATAATTTACTAATATATATAACAATAATATTAATATGAATAAAAAAACTAGCTGTCGACAGATCTGACAATTACAATCAGAATGTTTTATTCTCGTAAATTGATAAACTGAGAACTACACAGGATCTGCGATATTCACTTAAAAAATTTAATTATATATTCAGTTTTCAATTCAAAAATATCTTACCTTGATTTGTTTTCACGGCCATAATCGTAAATATGGAGATATTGAGTATTATTTTCCGAAAACTAATTTTTTACCATACCGATAATTAACTACCTATTTTCAACATACAAATATGTACCCATTTAATAGTAATATCAATCAAAATATATATACTGTCTTCACTTTTATTTATTTATTTTTGTTATTGAGGAAATATCGTAGACACATTGAAAACAAGAATAGGCAGCTTTTGCATACAATACCTAAAATTACACACACTGAAAAAACTTGAGCATATTATATTATTTTGTAAATTTAAATTGGATGAATAATCAATGACATCCTAAAAGATTTCTTGTAGCCTTATTATGACGCTGCTGGTATCTAATTAGATACATTTCTGTGGGAGAACTGTCTTAATTGATGAAGTTGCAGTATTTGATATTTCCTATTCGGAAAAGATCAAAGTGGACGTTGATATACATTGTTGACTTTCCGACAATGTGCTACAACTTTTACCTTCATCTTTTTAACGTTATTGAGAAAATGTATACAACATTTAACAATTAAACACTGCATCAACCGGGAGGACAAATAATTGTTTTTCTAAACACAACATTTATAAACTTTCATAGATAACGTAAGATTTTGATGTGTGAGGAATACAGTTAAATCCCAGTACCTTAATTAGCTACATATAGCAAAAAAAAAATCACCTGGACCAAACATAATCTATTGAACCTTCAATTCAACTGTAATGGTGTTTTATTGTCTCATCAAATGCCACGGAGAAAGTACAATTTCATCTTTTAAACAAGGACACAGTCGTCAAGATCTCTCCCATGCAAACATTGTACATATACATATATTACATGAAATAAAAGTGGGTAACATGCCTAAAAACATGAAACACATGCCATAGCATTTAGATCCATCAGATGTATTTGTGTTCATTAAGTTCCTGTGAAAGTAATCCACAAGTCCGATCATTCCTTCAAAAGATATTGTGCGGAAAGTAATCAGCCAATCAGGTCACAGCAGCCTAATCAAATATTCCAACTTGAGCGAGGGGTTTTGGTAATAATTAAGTCTAACATTAAAGCAAGTGTCATCAAAATCACATCATTAGTTCTTAAGATATCGTGGGGGAAGCGAATCCGGACGGACGGAGAGAGCCCATATACGTGATGTAAATATACATATATATAACATAGAAACACAAATGACGTTGTCGAAGCAAAATGCCACTTACGAAAATAACTATTCCAAATATTAAGCTTACTATATATGTTAGATCTCCGGACAAACGTCAAATATACGGTAATTCAGAAACAATGGTCAAAATCAATAGACTAGCGCACAGAAAAAACTAACACTGCACAGGGACATGCGATTTTGTTTTCCCAAAGTGTATTTGGGCCTCTCCTCATATGTATCACACTTGGCAGGGACCTGAAGTTGTTAGTCCATGGTGTATTTGGGCCACTACAAATGTGTATCACGGGAACCCTGAGAATTTGTTAGTCCCAAAGAGTATTTGGGCCTCTCATTGTGTTTATCACAGGGACCTGAGAATTTGTTTAGTCCCAAAGAGTATTTGGGCATCTCTTAGTGTTTATCACAGGGACCCAAGAATTTGTTAGTCCATACTGTATTTGGGCCGCTTATATTGTGTATCACAGGGACTTCAGAATTTGTTAGTCCCAAAGGGTATTTTGGCTTATCCTTTTGTTTAACACAGGGACCTGATAATTTGTTAGTCCCAATGTGTATTTGGGTCTCGTCAAGTGTGTATCACGGGAACCTGAGAATTATTAGTCCCAAAGTGTATTTTGGCCTCTCCTAGAGAGCATCACAAGGACCCAAGAATGATACTCCCAATGTGTATTTGGGCCTCTCCTATTGTGTACCGGGACCTGATGATTTGTTACAGTGCAAGTATAGTTTAATTTTCGGGTCAATGTGCCACACCACTAGAGCATTTCCATGAGATTAGTTGTAACGGGCAAATATTTTCAATTTCCTAAAATGGCCAGTTTAATAGATTTTTTAAAACTAGATTCACTTTTTTTTTATATATATATCGATTGGCAAGTGGAATGTACGAACTTTATAGCTTAAATCAAACTGAATACCAATTATTACACTGTGAAAACGGAAAAGAGAGGAAAAACACAAAATTCTTAATTCAATGCTGATGACGCTGTTGAAACCCCTAGAGAATGATTGACGGGCTGAATATCTTTCTTGAGATCATATTGTTTCAAAGTAAAACTGCTTTGAAAAGAAAAATATATTGCTTCTTTACCCATTAGAATTACAAAATGGCCGAGAAACCGCCATTTTAGATTTTGATAATAGGCCAGGGATTGCGCAATTCTAAACTTGACTACAGACTAATCGGTAAAATGGTCATTTTGTAATTTCAGACTTTGTTTTTGTTAAAAATTGTTGATTGATGCATTTTTTATAGTTGAAATTTATGCAAATTCAAGTTCAGTTAAACATTCAAATGTCGGGACATTTTCCGCGAGACCGATACCCCGCTTCATCAACGTTACGTAACGAAAAATTCCCCATTGCATGGGAACTTTCCATGCAAATTTCAATTATCAATGAAGCCGCTTTAGGATTTGTTTTATACCGTGGTAATAAATTTAGGCCCGTTTCGCAACTATTTCATTTATAAAAAGTTGCTATATTTCATAATTTTCACAACTTTCAAACTTGTAAAAGTATTAATAATAAATTGTGAAAATTATTATTCGAAATATCCATATCGGGGGTTACGAAAGACCTGGGCCATAGCCAGGAAAAATATCTCTCATTACTCATTTTTAATTAATGTCCGCTACAATTAAAACAATGAAAAAAAATTCGAGACAACAGCGAATGGCCATTCCGAAACCCTGCTATGTTGACCCCACTTCCCTAAAGCTTTATGAACGAGAAAATACGGAACAAGAGATTGTTTTGCAGGTGGGGGATTCGGTTTTTTGGGGTTTTTTTCCCCTGAGCCAACGTGCGATACGAATCCCGTGTTCCGTAGTAAACTGAATCAAACAACGACAAACTCGGAATTGAAAATGTCTAAATGGTTTTTATTTCGTGAACCGATTCCAATATAATGTATTCAGCACTAGATCGAATGTTTGTATTAATACAAATTTTCTAAACTAAGATAAAACACACTATGTGCAAAAACAACTGTGTATATACAAAACTACCGACTTTTTTACTGTCAAAACTGAATTAATTTCAAAGCAGAGATTACAAATACATTCCGATGTCTATTTCACTTATCGTGTCAATGTTCACAAAAATAAAACATCTCCGGTTTCTCTTACAAAAATAGGTTTCACTCGACAAAAACATTTCATTTTGGACAGATGCTTGATGTAATTACAAAACAATCGTGGAAAATGACTAGATGATCTTCCATTCATTTCCAAACGTATTTTTTCAATAATTCTTAAAATTTATCGTTTTTCTCTAAATATTTCAGGAATGTGAATAAGTTAGTAATCAAACAATTTAAACCATTAGTTTACAAAGTAGATCTATATACATTAAATTCGGTTAATATTTATAGCACATAAAATTTCATATTTCTTAAAATATAAGGTTATAAATAGTTTTTCTAAGATAAGTTACAAAATCTACACAAATGAAAATCAAATTGTTGTAAAAATCAACATTTTTTTAAAACAAAAATATTATAATACAAAAATTGTTATACATACAGGCGACAGGGACATTTGTGTAAAATATACGAGTCTTTTTTTTTTTAAACATTTGTCGCACATCGTTGACGTTTCCTTAAAAGTTCTGGAATTGCACAAGAGTTCGATATCTTTAATTCCGGTTCACACATTTTAAATCGGACAGGAAAAGTCTGATTTTAGTTCGTATTTCTTCTCAGTCGTCCCTTGAAAAATTTCTTGGACAACCTTTGATGGAATGTAAAGAATGTTGGATAATGTATCACACTTTCGTCACTGTTTACATTTTCGATCGCACGTGCTTAACTAGTCACACTTTCAGCATTGTTTACATTTTCGATCGCATGTGCCAAACAAATCACACTGTCAGCATTGTTTACATTTTCGATCGCACGTGCTACACTAATCACACTTTCAGCATTGTTTACATTATTAAGAGCTCATTCCAGACTGCATTCGACGACGCTTGCACGTGCTGCTTCTGACAGTGCTCAACAACGATGACAGACATGGTGTTGGACTTTCAGTCTCCTCGTTCTTGGGACAGTATTTGATGGTATGTGCTCCGTCGCCGTTCACTCCACATAAGGGACAGGTGTACTTCCGTAAGATGGGGCAGCTGACTTTACCCTCGTTATCCTTCAAAACATGGCTGGTATACACTGAAGAAGTTTCCCCATTGTTCTTGCAGAAAACACACACTTTCTTTGCTTTGGCCCGACGAGCTGCTTTCTTTTTTTCTTTAAATGCCAGGACTTGTAGTACGATAGGGTTGCTTTCTCTTTGGATCGCCATCTTTTCTTTGGCGGACTGGTGACGTAATTGTACCTGGTAACTATCCAAATCGTCCAAATCCAATTCTCGACCATTGTGACGAAACTCGTCCATGGAATCAATTCGAATATTGTCCAGATGTTCCATAGAATTAGAAGCAACATCTCTGTCCAAAAATGTCAAACCAAAACTCCAGCAGTTGTAGTTGCTACTGCTACTATCACAGTCGCTACTATCATCCTGGCAAGTGATCGGTGTCATCAAATTGTTCAGATTTGTTAACAAATCTTTGTTCCAAGTTATATCACTAAGGCCCAAATAATCCTGGAATGGCGCATACTGGTTAGTGTTCTCCATGTTTTGAAGATAAGTTGTTGTCAAACGAGAGAATCGGTGTTGTCTTGTTCAGTGAGAGAAAATGAACGTGCTTATCGTGACAAAAAAGTTCCAATTTATCTACAAGTGGGCGGAGTTACGGAGCATTAATGTTCGAGACCTTCTGCCAATCGGCGCGTGGCTGAGGTGCTAATTGGTACTGATTGATCGTACTCGGCCTCTGATTGGCTTAAACTGACCAGTGAATAAACGCCCCCAAGCCACAGGGGCACGTGGGTCAGCAAAAGAAGGTACCGTTGTACCGAAAATAATATCAGACAGGTTTGTTTGAGAATAATATATGAAACTTTTCGAATAGCCTTTAAAAAGGTTTAATTTTTTGGAGATTCTGCATTTTTAACTTTGAATCAAGATCTTATAATTCATTAAGCAATTACTTTGAACAATTTCAGCCTTCGTGTTTTTTGTTTTTATCTTTTTTTTTTGTTACAAGCACATGAACATCCATAAAAGAATTGACCATATTCGTATGCTCAAAATAACGCACTTTTTAAGTCCGTGTAAAATACGGTACGACATAATTCGAATGAAATCATTTTTTATTAGTTTAAACTTAATCGCGATAGATTTACGAACAAGTACAGAGTACTTATGTAAATCAGTTTTTATTGTCTGAATTCGTTAATTGTATCACTTATGGCGTGTAACATGTGACCTTTTGATGTGGTCAGCATGACGTAGTTAAAATCTGACTGACACCTTTGAGTATGCTTGTGATGATCAGAGAGAAAATTAACACAGCGCGTCATTCATCAAAAACACGGACCGTCCTCTCTGGGCTGTTACAGTGCGGCCAGACAACAGGTTAAACGCTCTTTGACTTGACTTGGTTGTTGACTGCCCGCTGAGAGATTGCACCGTAAATCACAGCCCAGTATCTCTTTATCCAACTCCTCCCCTCTCCCATCCCTCCCCCCCCCCCCCCCCCTCACTCCGGCTCCTAGTACGGCAGCTTGAGAGTGACTAGCAGTGTATTAGTCTCTTGTTTAAGAATCGATACTGTTGCGTCCGGAATTTTTTTTCAAATGTTTAAATGTAATTTGAAGACAACGTAACATACATACACTGTCCTAGAATTTCACAGTACATGTATTACGATACTGACGACTCTGTTGACAAACTTAATTAAAGCGACTATTATGTTAATACAAATCACTAGCAGAAAAAACGGGATATTTTCCAAGAAAATATATACAAAAACAGCAGAGTTGATGGTATAAGCTTGTGTATCGCTTTACATGTATTATGGGCGTATTTATAGGGCGAACTCTCCGTTCCTTGTGGGCTAAATCTTAGGCAATAGTCGCTAAAAATACAACGACTTACTCATTCGAAGAGTATAATAAAATAATAATTTCAAAATTTAGGAACAAGTGATGGGCTCACACAGATCAGATTTCTACAATAATTATTTCGGCAATGTCTGCTTTAAACAGTTCCTCAACTTCGTATGTTCCAAAGCCATAGGTAGAAGGTAGGTTTTGTCAAAGATTCACATGCGTCTCTACTGAATCAGATAATCAGAGGTCTATTGTGGACCAAAAGAAGAAATCGATAGCGGAAATCTTGCGTTAGTCGAACCTTTCTCCATAAAGTTGATTGAAAAAAAGAGGGACGCTCAGATAAAGATTTCCCATATTATACGTTCAATGAATTAAAACCTGCTGACACAGGAACTTGACACGAATTCCAATCCTACGGTCCTTATATTCATGTATCCATAGACTTTAATAATAATACTTGGACCGTGGGTTGGGAATTTTGTGTCAAGTCGCTGCTGATGGTAGCTGTGAGTTTCCGTAGAAATGGTTTACTTTGCAGGTGGTTTTTCACAACAATTACCAAGTATCTCGTACTCCGCGAGGTTACCAGGACCGACAGGTCACGATAAAAACTGCGTTTAATTGGCGACATGACAGAATTGATTGTTTAAACAATATTCAAGTGTTAAATGTTGTTTATTTGTAAAAGATTCCGACGAATAAGTCGAAACCCATGGTATATCGACCATATGATCGAGGTGAAGATTGAGTGTAAGGGGAGGGGGATGCGGCTCCAGTTTCAATTTTTATTTTATTCCGTATGTATCAGCACAAGCCTAAGTAACAGAACTGGTCGATTACCTCTCTAACTTTTCCATCATATTTCCACAGTTCGTTTGGTAACTCGCTTATGTTTTTCTAAAAAAAAACACTATTTTCGTTTTATTTACATATAAAAGTCAAATTCCAACGCTCCGTATACCTCTTTAAAAGTCAAGCATATTTTGGAGGTCAACAATATCTTCAGAAAATAACACTTTATTATCTGCCTATATAATTAAGAACAGATTAAGTAGTTGAAATACGATAACTTTGGCAATCAGATTAAATTAATTCTAATTCTATGTCACTGACAAATAATGAGAACAAAATCAACCGACCTGTAAGTCGAACATTTAAGACAATTTACCATGCAGCCTTACACAAGACCTAACATCAACAAACGTCTCCTTACACCTGATTTCCATTTATATCGATGGGAATTTGTACTCAAATACAATTTGTATTCTTTGATAACATGGCCTACATACTAAACATTATTAAATGCTTTAAATGATAAATGCTTGATTGGTTTGCTACAAAATACTCGCAACTCGCATTTTGCAACTCGCAACTCGCAATTATCTATAATGTATTTTCCTTATCTATAAACTCTCTTAAATTATTTGTATTCAGTTAATCTTAAACTTTTGTAGACGAATGTCTTTTTTTTTAATTTGGAGTATCTATAGGACATGTAAATATAAGATGAAATTCATCTCTAATTTCATTTTGATTACATTTATATTTTGGACTATATTTTTTTCTGTCGGTTTCCAAAGAAACATTCAAGTACATATCAATAATTTAATTATAATTCTATGTTTTAGTATCTACCAATCAAAGATAGAAGTCTCTGATTTAAACTTAAACTCTACAATGTATAAACATTTGCACTTTGACAAATCTATAAGATTCAGTTTCCAGATTATGATCAGTTCATGCATTAATTTCTAAACAAATATTACATAACGATGTTCAGTTTAAATCAATCATGGTTAATGGGGACCATCAACTTAAAATATCCACGTGCAGTTAAATTCCCCGTGGATTTAAAATACAGAATTAGATAATGCATGACAAATTCTGATGTTATATCTATGATTGAAAAAAATGATAAAAACTTTTCTGTAAATTTAATTAATATATATTATTTTCTTTAACCATGAACCATTTGAAATAAATTTGTTGACTATAATCTTTTCCCCTTTATCTTTCGTAATTTTTAATTTAAATCTATTCCTTATTCGGAACTTCAGATGGAATTTTTCATTCAGCCCTGAAACAATACAAAACAACAGCAGCTGATGTATTATTTTATATATATAGTCTATATATAAATAAACTTCAAATAAAACACCAAAATACTAAAGACTATCAAGCGATCAGTAGCGTGGGTATAGTTTTGAGAAGTCAGAAGGAAACCCTTCGTCTGTGTTATGAGAACATTTACTCAAATATTCGTCTATGTTTAAATTAGCGGATGTAAACTCATAATCTTTTTATACGCCTATGTAAACATCCTTTAATTACTTCACCCGTCGCGTGAGCACGCGAGACAAGTTCATTGTTTATATGATAGGAAAAGTACTTTTTGTTTATAGTTACGTATACATACTCACCAAATTCCTTGGCTAAAACAACACGGAGAATAGGTTCCCCGCCGGCCCGTCTGCTCAATTTACTGATGACTAATTGCGTTAATTATGTAATAAATGAAAATAAAAATGTGTGATTTCATTGCTCTTCCGAAAACTGTTTAAAACATTTTATTTCAAATACTACAGGTAGATAAAAAATATCTATGCTCTTCTGTAACCCTTCCAGCTAGGAAACGTTTTGCAAAATCTGAAGATGAAGATATTTTTTAAAACCAAAATTCAGCAAATTTCAACGAAGCAGTTACATTACAAATCAAAGACCTATATAATATATATAATAATGTACAGCTATTTAGATCAAAATATCTATATATAGCCAGTCTATCTTTGGGAGGATAAGATAGAATTATCGGCTGTTTGGGTGAAGTCAAACGAGGGTTTCTTTTCTTCGAGTTGCGAGTTTGAAAATGCGAGTTGCGTGTTGCACGAGCCCTGCACACAAATGAAACGTTTGAATTGAATATGAAACTTGTGACATGCTATGCCAAAGACATAAGATTCAAGTTCGAATTCTTTATTATGAGAATGTAGTACAATACAGCGAGAGAGACAAATTTCCCTCGTACGTTTTCGTACATTACACATTAATCCATAACCAAATACACAATATCTTTTTTGATATTTTGATATTTATGATAACTTGCCAGGAACGTTTGCTGATTTAAAGGGCCAAAAGGAATGCTTGTGTGTTAGGGCTCTAACTTATATTTAACATTTTTGATAAATAAAAAAAAAAAAAAACATGTATACTCATCCTTTTTTCTTTATGTTGGAAACTGTTTCAATGGATATTCAATTCTCATTACATCAAGATGTCAAATTGATGTTGTTTCCTTTTTAGCAGAGTTTGGTAACAACGTAAATAATTTACTCATTGATTTTTTCATATAAATATTTTCTTTATTAGTTTCATAGGGGTATGAAAAAACCTGTTTGCAATCTGTTTGAATCCGCAAAGTCAATGCTTATAATTGTATTATGGAACTGTTTTATGTACAATTTTACTTATTTGACAAGAGGATATTTACATTTTTTTTGCAATTTACTTTTCTTTTCCATAGATGTATGGGAAAACAAGTCAGAAAAAAGCTGCATACAAACAATGGAAAATTAATTATATTTAATTAAAAGAAAAAAATACTGAAATAAAAAAAAAATCCAACATTATTTATTTGTTAGATATAATTATATTTGTAAGAAATGCTCTCTCTGTTGTACAAGATCAGTACTTGGATAAACATCCCGGTCTTTTTCTCACGATTTTGATTATACATCCTTAATTGAGTATTTAGTAATTAAGACCCCCCTTTCCTCTTTAATGTTTTATTGCGGTAAGTACCTGTAGGTATATAGGTGTAATTATCACAGGTGCGGAAGGTTCATCACTGAAGATTTATAACAGGTGTACACACTATCGGCTAGACTCTATGGCTCAAATTCTATAAATATCATCAAGTCTTGTTGATTTAGTGATTTATATCCCGAACAGCCCGTGGGAGGGGATATAAATGTATGGGACGGGGAAGGGGGTAAATAGTTTTGTTTATGACTGTACATTATGTAAAAATCCCTAAATGAGAAAAAAGTAAATATTTACTGGAATAAGGTGTTACCTGATATCAAGCTTAACAAATTAAAGGGTTTAAACCGGATATTGTAGAGCATTTTTTCCATATATCGTTATACAATATAGAAATACCTTATACTTTAGTAAGATCAATAGAGGTAGACCGATTAGGTTTTGATTATGGGAAACGAAAAGTCCGTGTTGTTGTTAATACGAAAATTCCTGTGTACAGAGACTTAAGTAAATAATTCATTTTTTTATTGACGAATTTTCATGCATTTTGGCAAATTTTTAATGAGTTTTTAAATTGTAAGTGATTTTCTTGAAATTTCATAAAAATTATTCCATTGAAAATTAATAATTATTATCACTTTCACCCGGTTGTTTTTACACTTTACTTAATAGATTAGCACCGTAACAAAAGTGCAAAAGTGTGACGTTGTTTTGTTCTTTTGTTAGTTCTATTTTTACTTTGTACTGCCATTGCTAAAATAAATTAACAAAAAAATAATGAAATTAGATTAATTCATATTATCATGTACGGAGCAAATGATTCTCTGCAAGTTTGTGAAATTAAAAAAAAAAAAGTTAAATTGAATTGAAAATTCGTCAAAATCCATCAGAAATCACTCATGACCGCTGTGCATTTAATTATGTACAGAACACCTGTTAGTCGACAACACGCGAGCCATTTTTAGATGATATTGTCCTTGATAGCTGATGGTTCGTGTTATACGTGATGTAACCTTTGTGAGAATTGAAGTTCTGACAAAAACGCAGGGACTTATATTTCATATTTGTGCAGTATAATTCACAGCCGCCATTTGCATTTCAAGGTCAAAAGAAAAAAATCGACGTTTATGCTTTTATAAAGTAAAATCTGACTAAACAAGCGCTCGCGCTACCTGCTATAGACACTTGTGGCCATAACGACATGGTTATTTTGTGCAATCTGTCTGATCTCATGAGCTTTATTTGTTATCCTGAAACTTGCATTTTACGCTTGTTTTGGCAAAATTAACAGGTAGCTTAATTAACAAATTAAATGTCAAAATCAAGACCCATGACACATATCTAAAACAATTGGTCAAGTTACTTCTGTTTAATTGCAACAGAATAGTGATTTTAAATCTGGATAAAATATCACTTGATTTACTGATTATTGATGACGTCTCCTACACTGTCCTTGGTCGGCCTGTACGAGACTGATGTGCTATATCTAATCACATGTACCCGGGTACATACTAATACTTACATATATAGATATGACTTATCTTATACATAATAACACCTAGATGTAGGCTCTATTTAGTGACCCTAAACCAAGATGGCAGACTTTACACATTATATATTCGTGGTATTGCTTTTTTGCACTGTTTTCCGCACGTGTAATGCGCAGGCAGTGAATGCGTGTCCGAGTTACGCGTGTAACCCACGCGGATCATTTTCTTACTCTCTAAAGTATCCAAACTCGTCACAGAATGCTTATATCGCCTGGAAGAGCAACTTTCCCATTGGTCCTCTGCCGAACACTCTGGGCTGTGTAGGTAATCCAAACAACATCGTCTGTCAGTCCAATGGAGTCAAGGATGTGTACGTATACATAATTCAATGAATTTTGAGTTATTTAATTAATTTTATTATTCGATTTTCATTTGTTCACAGAAACATTTTCTTCGCGTCTGCATCAACTTATACCTCTGTACAGAAAACAATTTCGTATCAGGGAGTTAGAATAATTCCACGTTCCTGTTCGTATTAATAATTTAACTTTGTAAAGAAGACGGGAAGATGCATTGGTTTAAAATTTTATAAATAGTCACCATGTTACGGAAACCGACTAGGACCAATGAAAAAAAAAAAAACTTATTTGGTGTCATTAAAAAATAAATAAAAAACTCTCGTTTATACGATTTTCTTTCTCGTATATACGAGATTATTCCTCGTACAATGTATATACGAGATTATTCCTCGTATATACGAGAAAGAAACTCGTATATTACCGAGAAAAAATCTACGAGATTTTTTATTTTATTTTTTAATGATACCAACTACATGTAAGTTTTTTTTCATTGGTCCTATTCGGCTTCCGTACAATGCATTACTATAGACAAGATTTCAAGATTTTTATTGATACACTCAGACAAACAAAAGAAATAGACAAAAGTACACACATTTACACAATAGATTGAAAATAGCATAATATTTTTTATGCGTAGGCTATATGAAAAAGAAATGATAGACATTCTCTCAAGAATATGGTGGCTGGGTTTAGGTCACTCATTTTGTTTTACCTAAGTCGAGCACTCGACTTATTATCTCAAATCTCGACTTACTATCTCGAGAGCGCGACTGGATTTCTACAACTACATTCAGAATTCCAACAAAAGGACTACATTTTGCAGTGAGTAGTATATGTGTCTCTTTAAACAGATACATATACTACTGCAGTGTATTTCCTTTCTCCTATTTTGTTGTATGGTGATTTTATTGTTGATTCATTAACTAATGTTTACCATTGTATGGCACTGCCACTATATAACCCTACCAATTCAGTTGCGAGTTCATCAGCTTATGAACTGCCAACTGAAATTTGAATTTGAAAATTTCAAAAAAAAAAATCACACGACAAATAAAAAATCGCAGATGGTAAATATAAGCATTGAACGGCTTTCAGTTGGCATTCATAGTCAATATGAATTCCAACTGGACAGAGGCAAATTCAACATGAAGCGCTAGCACATTTACACTGCAGCCCCACTATATAACTTTACCAAGCTCACTTGGAAGTTATGAGTCCATAACTTCCAAATCTTTATTATGACGTCATTAATATAGTGACCTCATAATTGTCACGTCGGCGATAACGAAAGATGGCTGTTGAATAATTTGTTCATTCATCGTCGGAACAAAATTCCTGGATATAGTCTTTAAAAATCGTTGTAAAATGTAAATATAAGCATTGAACTGCTTTCAGTTGGAATTTATGGGTTGATGAATGCCAACTGGACAAAGGCAAATTCAACATGAAGCGCTGGCTTCCGAGACAGGCGATATCATCATATCAAACACCTTATCATTGTTAAAACACAGGGACAAGAAACTTGACACTGTGTATATTTATAGACCAAGTTGATACAGTGTTAATCATGTAATGTTCCGTACTACACAAGTTTTCGGACATGGATTCTATAAATGCTATTGCATAAAAATCCAATTCGCAGTTTTGTAGAGAAAAATGCATATTTCTTACATACATGGTTTAGATTCAATTACTTCAGGGGAAACCACATGAGCTAGGCACGGAACCCCGACCCATGGTCGAAATATATCATTATGATAGATCATGGGTTGGAAATTCGCGCCAATATCCCTGTGGAGAAAGAAAACATCTACATCTGTTTTCACACCGCTTTTCAAATCTCTGCTCCGTATGAATGTAATGACCACTTTACTAGAGTGTATACCCGTACATAGAAAGATACCCGTCATTCCAGTCAAGAAAGCATGTTTTTTTTTAGATAATCTTAAAGTGATTTTGTAATTATTTCGCCCATTGATTGATGTCGAAATTTACGGCAAATGGCGCCGAGTCTCCCAAGCCTAACCAGACCACAGGGATCTGATCATTTTCTTACAACTTATATGCATTGGTGTTACTGAATGTGAACCAGAACAGATCGGTGACAAGTGATAAAGACAATGCAATTCTTATTTGAGAAAATCCTGATCCCAGGTACCTATGATACGGATGTGGAATGAAGGCCGTGTAGCACAGTGACTTCACAGGGACTTGAGCATTTGTTACAGTCTACATGTATTTGGACCTTCCCTAGTGTGTATAGATAGCACATTTTGGGGGGCTAAATTAAAATTCGGTAAAAATGACACCTACGCACTACAGAAGGCCCCAATACACGAAAACTGTAACAAATTCTCATGTCCCTGTGAGTGATTGGCATACGTTCACAAATCAAGGTCCATACATTATTTTAAAAATTGCACCAAGTCCCTGTGATACGTTATGTACGATATGATTATCAGCCTTTTGTTATCATACAGCGGTCCAAACTAGGTCAAATTGTCGTGAAGGACTAACTAAAGATAGCATCTATACTTGTTCTATCTAACTACTGATCATGGACACTTAACCTAATGCAAATATTTGTCTTATATCCATGAAAAAAAAATACAAATAAATCTTCCAAATATTGATAGCTACAAAAGTGTTGGTAATTCAAATCATCCGGTTATATATTAACTTGCATCAATAATGTTTCCGCTCAGCATTATTATCAATAACTCGTCGGCTGCTACTTTTATTCTCTCAGGTTTATAAAACCGTCTATCGACCTCAATAGACTGTGATTGTATAATATCAATAAACAGCCCACAGGGACCAAAGAAGTCTATGAATATCCTAGCTTGTATGGCACATTTCAAGATGTTTGTTTTGTTTGTGTGTGTGGTGGGGGTTTGTGTGTGTTTGTGTGTGGGGACGGGGGGGGGACGGGGGGGGGGGGGGGGGGGGGGGGGGGGGGGGGGATTTTGAACAAAAGACACTTCCTTAAGTTAGGTCCTGTGATATCGCCTTCCGTATAACTAAAACCACAACTCCCTGAACCTCAAAGATAGAATTCAAGCTACTGAATCCTGATTCAGACAAACCAAATACATCACCTCTTTTCCTCAATTTCAATATCATTTTCTGGTATTCCAGGGGTTACATCAGTCTGGACGTGGGGACAGGGTCCCTGGCCTGGGCCAGTAGTCTACTCCGATTCCCTGTCCTTCCCATCATGGACATCTTCGGTGACGTCATAGGTACTGACGGCCATTATCTCGTCATGATCGACGACAGCGGTAAAATGCTGTCACCAATTAAAATAGCGGACGTCCTCTTTCCCATGTACAGGTAATAATCAGGACCAGCAATTCACGGGCAGATGGAACTAATATTGTATTTTACTTAATATTAAACGCCAACATTATATAAGTCATATATAAGTAATAATTATAAGTAATTAATACTTATTGCTATATTCTAATACTTTTTTTTTGGGGGGGGGGGGGGGGGGGTCTGTTTGGAGGTGGTGTGGAGGAAATCGATTGACTGGAATTGATCAAATTCTAATTCTCCATCCGTCGCTACACAGACACTATTTACTAAGTTGTGATAACTTGAGCCTAATCCAACTGCAACATTTACGATAATAAAATATTTTTGGGTCGAAAAATACACAGATGTCTTCATTATAGTGATTCAAAATTTAAAAAATACAACTGTATGTGGTTACTATGGCAAGTTACATATCTAAGTAGTTTTCTCTTGGTGTAGATTATGATTATGAATAAGCACCGGAAACAGATTTTGCCAAAGTCAGTAAAATAAAAAAGACGATTTAAAAAACAAAATTGATATTCAACTGTACATGGATCATTTAACAATTTTTGAAATTGTATACAGATTTGGTTGGACATAATAAAATTTAGATTTAAGAAAATCATCCCGGAAAGGATCATATTGGAAATGGAATTTATCTCAATTCAACACATATTAATGAAGTCTGCAATTTTTATTTTATGCATTTTCTTTTTTATTAATTCACACATACTTGAGAACAAGGTGACGAAAAATATATTTTTTTATGAAAATTCAGAACTTTTTTCACATCATTTCTAAGCTGAGATATCGCAGCTCGAACACGGATAACATTTACTAGACTGGAATGGGCACAAACTGTATAAAAATCACAAACAATGGAGAATGTTTGATTTTCATTAGTAAATAAGGAGTTTTTCCAGCCAACAAGTACACACATGGAGTTCTAGTAAATATTTTAACCATTTATTCACAGCTTATAGCTTGTGCCCAATCATTTGCTATGAGCTGGCAATAAATTTGTTCAAATCAAAATTTAATCAACACTTTATATACAACATTTTCTGTATCGTGTTGTATTATGTGCAAGAACTCTTGTAACACAGATACACGTGTTACTAGAGTGATTGAATCAATATTAAAATCTTTGATTTATTTTGCCAGTCTTCTGATATCTGCCAATAGCTTGATCCTACTGGTTTCCAGGAGCGGAGCTGTCATCGTGTACGAAACAGGTGTGTGATCAAAGCGAATTACTTTGAGATTGAAGTAAGAATTAAAATGACTAATTACGTACCTTTTTGATTTGGGGATAATGAAGTTTAAAAAGGTGGAAAAAATATTTAGTTTCTTCAAAAAAAATCCAGTGATTTTTTAACATCTAATGATGGTTACATAATTATATGTCGTCAGCGTTTTATTGGCCAATTCAGTTTGGAAAGTGTTTGTTGTAATAAATACCTTTATTTCCTTCCCGCGGATAAAGGAGTGTTACTTTGTTGACGCTGATGATAGGATACCCCCTCCCCAGACCAGACCCCCCTCCCCAGCCCAGACCCCCCCTTCCCTCCCCACCGCGACCCCACAAATAAATAATACCCCTCTTTTAGTGCTACGTGTACTATAAACATTCCGACACTGACCTGTATTTTACGGGGAAACCCAGCACAAGGCTTGCACATGGAAAATGTGGCCAAATATATTAAAGCGGCTAATGCCAAAAGAATTTCATTAACTTTGTTATGCTCTCCGAGTATATTGTCTCTTGTACGTATTTATTAGTCTTTCATGTTGGCAATGTTATGTAAATGTGTATAATATTATAATGCACTAGATGAGGACAATTTTTTTATAGCCTTAAAAAACGGCTATGCCAAACCCTCGAAAATCTTATCCCCGAAAGATTGCAAAATTTGCTATAACCATTTCATTTTCCGAAATTTTGGCCCCCCAGACCCCTCGCCAAAAGAAAAATTCGGCTCGCGCCTACGGCGCTCCCATTACCACTGAATTACTGGACCCCCCTTTTCAAATTCCTGGATCCGCGCCTGAATTGTATGATTGTGTGATATTGATGAGTCAGGAGACTCAAAGTTATATATATGTGTTATATATGTATATATGTTTCTGATATTTTAGTACAATATGTATACTTGACTAGCAAAAGACAAAATTGATTAGTGTAGATAATTATATATCGAACAATTTTCATGTGCATGTATGTCACACTCGCCTGGATACATCTGTATTGCATATTATGTTTAATGGTATATATCTTGTATACCTATAGGCCTTAGAGCTTTTGGTAAATAAAGAACTTGAACTTGTATATCTATTCAAAATAAATAGATAATTAAATAAATTGGCAAAAATCCCCAAAGTTCTGTGAATCACGGTACCTTCAGCGTTTCTTTGACCGGAAGTGGAATTTGTCGGCGGTACTATGTCGCAGCGGACCGTTATTATAATGGGCGAGGGAGGGGATAACAGGCGAGGGAGGGGGTTGAGGAGGGAGAAAGACTTCCGTATGATATAGGATATCAAATTCCCTACTCTGGACATCGACAGTCTAGCGGCTGCCCCCGGGCTCTAACGATCTAAAGAATTGCATCGTGAATAAATACAGCCCATAATTACTATCAATAATCTGTTTGTTTCATCTATCATCCCATCAAGAAACTCGATACATTACTAAGTTACGTGGGAAATGCCTGAATAATAAACTTCGGAGGGCTTCAAGCTATTTTATAAACAAATCGCCATTGTAAGAAAAAACCAAAGCGAACTATCAGAAACCAACATCAGTCTCTGAAACTATCGATCAGGGCTTTGTTAGTGGTTTAAATGTATGATTTGTTTAAAATGATTTTTAACATCTGCGCTGTTAAGGTATCTGTTGTAAAATATTAAGGTGTGAAATGACAAAGTAATGATGTTTATGGTATGATTCAATTCAAATGTTTATATATATATATTCTTAAACGGAATTTCAAAGTCAATATTGCAATGCTGTAACAGTATGTTAAAATTTTGACAAACCATTTCTTGTATGATAGGTTATAATGAGAGACATTGTACGAGGGCAATGGTTGCTTATTGTTATATCTTTGGGATCCGACGCAACGGTTTCCAACAAGAGTAATACCAAATGACTTTTCAGACAGTCGGGAACACTCGGTACTTTTCGTTAAGAAGTTCGGAAAGTGTCGAATGTTCGCAAATACATTTAAGAGTTGGGGTGAAAATTATATTCTAGTTATATTTTGTATTATGAAGAAGTAAGTCTGCATTGGCTGTTTGTTTGTAGAGGGTATACCCGAAGCCTCGATCTGGTTGACTGGGACAGTGCAGCAAACAAATGGAACTTTCCTCCCAGTTGCGCCGCCGATTTTGCACGAAAATAGATGTTACGTACTCACGGAATTTAAACCGGACGAGGGAAGCCCTGGCGCTAATGACGTAAGTGGAAATCACTGAGTAAAGGTCAAAACGTCCTAGCAACAGCTGAATTCCATTGGTTGTAGTTATAAGCTATGCCGTTGATTTTATGTTTTATCAGTTTTAATAAGAAAACGTTGTCATATACATGTACAGCCATTGCCAAAACAGAATCAGTAAGCATGTAAATGAATGAAATGTTTTTTTCCCACAGCCATCAATCCTAGGTTTACAGCGACTGTATGCAATAGACATGTACCAGCGAATGGTAGACCGTTTACATATCACGTGGTACTTCAACTTTGAACGTGAAACCGGAAGTCATAAGCTGTTTCGGGAGAGAACCAGAACTAATAAATTTGTGGTAGAAATGGATATGGATAATACTTTGGATTCACCCCCGGAAGAAACGGATGAAGACTTACAACCTTCTCTGATGTTTAATGTTGAAACTAGCACTGTAATGGTGAATCTTCCTCCCCCGGAGGGTTCGAACGCGGGTCCAACACTCTGGGGACTCAAAGATGACGGTGACAGCGCGACTCAACTTTTTAGGGTCACGACTGGGTTAAAACAAATGGCCATGTTTGACACAAGTACGACTTCTGTGAATGCTCTACCGGAAATAACAAAGCATAGACCAGACGGTGTTTCGGCTGGCATGTTTGGTCCTTTCCCTCAAAGAAGTAGCACCTCAGAAGAAGACGGCACCAGCGTTTGGGCAATTTTGACGACCTTGGCAACGATTGTACAGGTATCACCCTTGACTGGCGTGATACAAAATTCAATTGAAGTGTCATCACTTCTTAAAGTCCAGAAAGCTCAAATCACGTCAAATCTCATGGTAGCGAGATCATCTGGTTCTGACAGCGATGTCTTGATATTCGGTGTTGAGGTTGCTACTCCTTCAAATACGGAAGAAGCACGCGAGTTTCTTCTGCTTTGTAAAGAGCACGGACTTCCGGTTGACCTATCCGTGTCGACCTTTGTTATGGGAGTTTCCGGTGTGAATGGTCAATTGATATGGATGGTTCCTTTGCCGGACGGCATGAGAGCCGGAGGACAGATTGCCGGTATACCATTGACTGGACCAGAAAATGATAACCCTAATGACATACTAGTCGTGTTTGCTGGGGATGACAAATCTTCAACAATTTTAGCAATTAGTAGTCATTAACAAGACAATCTGACCTTTGTGATTTCAGGAATGTGACTTAAGCGTGCTGGCATTGTAAGCATTTATAGTTATACCCTAGTTGTTTTTTTCTGAATTTAACTTTTGCTTGACTTCTTGGAATTTTTGTTTTAGCAATGTGAATAGTTTTAATCAGATTTCCATCCAAAAGTCGTGTTTTTATAGTGTAGTAATGTAATTAGCGATACCACCATACGCGATACAGCGAAGAGGAAATCGATCGGACAGTACACCGCAGATCGGAGTGGACGTGTCTGGTGGCATAGTGGATAGTGCCGGCCATCGGGGCTCCATTCCCAAGCTGGCAATTTATTTTGTTGTTGTTTGGTTACGTGCCAGACCCCAAACCTGTTGTCTTCTCTCTCGTCTCGACCCTCTGTACGCTTCCATCCGGTCCAACACCAGCTTTAAACTCTTTTAATTAATATAGCCGATGAGAGAGTGTTACAAAACCAACTACATTTATGTTGAAACACAATACTCCTCCGGAATTCTGGTTTGTCGCGTACTTAGTTTGTTTTTAAAAGCTTTTGGTTTTGTTTGTTTTTGTGAGGCGGGATTGTAGTTGTTCAATTCACATTAAAGTCATTATATATTTTTCTGCATTTTTATGTTGGTTTTCTGCTTGCATAGCATTTTAAATGTAATCTGATAGCGACTCTTGGACAGAGTTGTAACATGATGTATAATTGATCTTGTTATGAATGAAAACAAAACATTATTACAACATTAAAAAGCACATAGGCTCGCAGGGACTTGGCATGGATTCCGAACTCGTCCATAGGGTTAGGTATTCCTCTCAAGTCCCGTGTCTTGACCCAAATTTATGTTCAATACAGATATGGACCGTGACATGAGCATAGCCATGTTTATAATTTTATTTAAATATGTCGAACGCACCTCAGGCCTTCTTAACATTCTGGCTCTTTGAGGTCTATAGGGAAAAGTACCGGACCCAGGGTACAAACAAGAGGCCCATGGGCCTTAACGGTCACATGAGTTATGATATTTTTTAGCATATTTGTCCACTGGGACCTTGAATCAAGGTCAAGGTCATTCATTTGAACAATCGTTATAGCCCTTTACCCATGAATGCTAAAAACCCAATATCAGATCTCTGGGTCGCTTGGTTATAAAAAAGAAGTTTTCTTTAAAGATTTTAGCATATTTGACCCCTGGGACCTTGAATGAAGGTCAATGTCATCCATGCGAACAATCTGTATAGCCCTTTAACACAGAATGCTACAAACCAAATACCAGGTCTCTGGACCTTTTGGTTATCAAGAAGATGTTGTATCAGATTTTGGCACATTTAACCCATGTGACCTTGAATGAAGGTCAAGGTCGTCAATTTGAACAAGCTTGGTAGCCCTTCATACCAACATGCCACAGACCCAATACGAGTACCTTGGCCCTTTGGGTTATTGAGAAGAAGTCGTTTGAAGATTTTAACACTTTTAACCCCCGTGACCTTGAAAGTACTTGGTATCCCTTCATCCCAGCATACTACAGGCCCAATACCAGTACCCTTGGCGAATTGCAAATAATATATCGCTTTTTCGTGTTATTACATGCAAGTATCCGTGTTATATACAGGTATCCGTGTTATCATATACATGTATCCGTGTTATCATATACAGGTATCAGTGTTATCATATACAGGTATCCGTGTTGTCATATACAGGTATCCGTGTTGTCATATACAGGTATCCGTGTTGTCATATACAGGTATCCGTGTTATCATATACAGGTATCCGTGTTATCATATACAGGTATCCGTGTTATCATATACAGGTATCCGTGTTATCATATAATACAGGTATCCGTGTTGTCATATACAGGTATCCGTGTTGTCATATACAGGTATCCGTGTTATCATATACAAGTATCCGTGTTATCATATACAGGTATCCATGTTATTACATGCCGATATCCGTGTTATCATATACAGGTATCCGTGTTGTCATATACATGTATCCGTGTTATCATATACAGGTATCCGTGTAATCATATACAGGTATCCGTGTTATCATATGCAGGTATCCGTGTTATCATATACAGGTATCCGTGTTATCATATACAGGTATCCGTGTTATCATATACAGGTATCCGTGTTATCATATACAAGTATCCGTGTTATCATATAATACAGGTATCCGTGTTGTCATATACAGGTATCCGTGTTGTCATATACATGGTAACCGTGTTATCATATACAGGTATCCGTGTTATCATATACAGGTATCCGTGTTGTCATATACAGGTATCCGTGTTATCATATACAGGTATCCGTGTTATTATATACATATACATCTGTATTTCATGCTAGTTCTTCAAGTTCTTCGTTTATAATTTCGACTGTTGAAGATCTTATAGGAAAACAAGATTTTGACTGCTGAAGTTTGTTATTGCCGACAGGTGGCCGGTTTCACGGATCTTTCTTAGATTTCGTTATTCGGTTCCTCTTGGTCTCTAATACTAGATTTTGAGATTGATCGAAAAAAAAATGAAAAACTATATGTCAATTGAAATTTCTCGGGAAATTCTTCATAATCTTTCTCGAATTTGATTTGATTACATATTTCATTTGTAAATATACATATGGGATTAGACGCAGGTTTCAATCTTATCATCCGTCTTTTCCCGTAAAACATAGATGATGTATATGGCCGCAAACTTATAAGAAACAATGATGATGAAAAAAAATCAAAAGTAATTGTACCCGCATGTTTATATGCAATAGTGTGATATATATACATTACATTGTAAAATTGAAATGAAAATCAATTTATAACATAGGGAGTATAAGAAATGTACATTGTGAATCATAACATATTATGACAGAAATTTCCAATATATTAGTTAGCATTATAGCTACATACCGCGCGCCACACACTGAAACTCTCTACACAAGTAGCACCCCACCATATAAAACACCACTGTTCCCGATTCTGTTTTCCGAGCGCTGGACTTAACGGATGCAGTCCGCCATGCCACCATACGGTACAACAATACTAAGAATAAATGACTAATTTGATACGAAATATATAATTAGTTAAAACATTTAGTATGGCTTATAAAGTCTTAAACTAATAAAAATAAAGATTAGAGAGTGTGTCAGAACCAAACAGCAGCAAATCTGGAGATAATTCAGTTAAATTTAAAACATTCGCATTTTTTTTGTTTCAAGGCATTTCTAGAAATTCAGATGCTATGCAGGTTTTCAAATGGTCAAGAAGAAAAGGGGGAAGAAGAGGAAAGAGAAAATATCAGACCAAACAAAGGTCACATTCAGATGGTGGGAGCCAAGATCCCACTGGATTCAAATATATTTATTATAGTTTTCCTTGTTGTAATCAGATCATACAGGTCCCTGTGATCATCATATATACATACATTATATCGTAATATTTAAAAGAAATGTGAAAGATTTTATGACATTTTATGAAGTTATATGACAATCGTTGTCTTTGCGTCAGATGTTTCATAGACTTTTATAATATAGATCTATATCCATTAGATCAATATTGAATCCGTGTAGACTAATTAAAGAGAAAGAGGGTTACTGTACATGTATAACAATATAATGTACATCGAATATATATCAACGCAAAAAAAATCTAGAAATGATCATTTATAATGAAGAAAAAACAAACAAACAAACAAACTTGTAGACACTACATGCCAAATAGAGGCGGAGTACAACAGAATATTTTCGGCATGCATACTTACTTGTTCACTTAAAATTTTAAAGATGGGCTCAAGCTTTGCGTAACTGTTAAACTATTAAAATATGCCACTTAGCGTGTTTTTGTTTTCAATTGCAAAGTGACATGAAAATCAAAACTTTGACCAGTGGGTTATTTGGACGAAAAGGTCGCAGGTCAAGGTCATATATGGGTTCATGATTGATAACGGGTTATCTTAAAACGACCGAAGCTATGAAAATCGCTGAGATGCAGCTTCTACTTCACAGGTATGGAAATTCAGGTAGGAAATTTGATTAAAAAATAAAACTAGAACTAGGCACAAGTCCAAAATAACTTTCTTGGAACGTGACCAACTCCAACGTTAATTTTAACTCAAATGTTACCCGCCCAACAAGGAAGACGTTAGCTGTTGGTTGTGGACGATACCATATATTAGTCAGAATTATTGAGTGGATATTTTAATATTATTGAAAGTATATCTTTGTATTTATAGCATTTGTGAATAATACTTGTGAAAAATTACTGAACATCCCTTTACGACATCTGTACTGTTAGTAGTTAGTCGTTTTCAAAAATAATGAAATAACTTTTCTCACCTATTGTAAAAAATAGACTCGTCCAGAGAGTGACATCGCCCCGTGCGCAGTTGTCAACAAGAGAGGAACCAAGTTGATTGCAGAAAAGGTAATTTCGTGCCTTTATTTTGTAGGATGGACTGTTTATTTTTAAAGTCATTCTTCGTCATTTAAGGATGGCAGAATCTATTAGTTCTATGTGATTTATCAGTCACAAAGTGTGTCAATTTTACGTTCCGAACCAAAAAATGTGGACTGCCACTCGGATTCTCGACACTGACAGTCATGTCACCTACCCGGCAATATTTGGCCTAGGATGTAGATCTATACACGGTTAAGATCTTCATAACGTCAAGTTGAAAAATCACCAGCAGATTCCGTGAAGACATTGAGCGTTTTGACCTAGTAGAATCTAGATTTCTATTTAGCTAAGTTAGATAATTATTTACATTCGCCTGATTCGGCTCTCTGTCGATTGTAGCCCCCCTCCCCATCCGTACTGAACTTTATCCAAAGTAACCCAAATTTTCTGACTTGTTCTTCTTTATTTTGATCGCTGCCGGGTGAATCTACAACTGTCATGAAATTTCAGACGACTGTGATCTTCTGTAAATTTTGTATTAAAAGTTTTCTAGATTGATGTATTTTCAAAATGAGCATTATCTTAAATAGTTGGCTTCGATGTTCCATCAACGTTTTCTGTGACATTTTGTTTTTATTTGGGTTAACGTTAGGTTCACTATGGTTGTCATTACCGTAACAAAGCAATTTTCATAAAAATAGAAGAAGTCCAAAACACCCGATGTCAATTCAAGTTTTAAAATGAAGGGAATTTTATGACAAATTTCTTTTGAATTACTTCAAATAAAAAACAATTTATTACCCAAAAAGCATCCCAGCTTCAAATACACGTAGCTGAAGGCCATATATAAAATTTTTCAAAACATCTCGATACCATGGGTTCTGAAAATTGCATACAAGTTGAAATACTAGAAATTGATTAAATATAATGTCAATCGAAAGATTTTTTAAAGAAATTATGAAAATGACTTAAAAATGTGAAATAACCCTGTTATGGTAATGACATGATTTCTGACACCAAATGACATCTTCAAGCATTGGTCAGAAGTATCGGTTTTGACCGATTCTATGCATGACAATGACTTCAATCTCATCTTCATCCTCATTATCGATTATCCCTGGGTAAGGATTATCTTCGTTGGAAACAACGCACCATCCTCATTATCGATTATCCCTGGGTAAGGATTATCTTCGTTGGAAACGACGCACCATTTTCCAGCCAAACTTTTGTCAGTGACAGCTAACTGACTGTCTAATACTTTCTCTGAACTACTATGGCGCGGGAAGGATGTCATAATTAAATATTTTTGCCTAGGCAAAAATAAAATATTGCCTAGGCAAAAATCGAATATTGCTTAGACAAAAATATTTCAGCCTAGGCAATATTCGATTTATGCCTAGGCAAAATTGTTTCTGCCTAGGCATAAATCGAATTTTGCCTATGCATAAATCAAATTTTGCCTAGGCAAAATTATTTTTGCTTAGGCAGAAATATTTTTGCCTAGGCAATATTTTATTTTTGCCTAGGCAAAAATATTTAATTATGACATCCTTCCCGCGCCATAAACTACTGTCTGACTGTTCACTCTGAGTACCAGAATCCTGAGCTTCGAAATGAGGGTCGATCCTCTTCCTCTTCATTTTGGTAAAAATGGAATGTATCTGGTGCAAAGCACTGACAAAATCTAGTCAAGATTGGAGTCTTGTGGTAGACGACAATGGCAACTCAAAACTTGGTACTGATTGACACCCCGGGGAGAAAATGGACCTATCTGAAACATTTCACTTTATAATCGTGATTTTTGGTTGGTAAACTAAGATTTTGTTAAATTAGTATTACTTCAAATACTGTAAGGGTAATGACTGGTAATTAAGGAATGCTTCAATTTCACATTACTTACCAGCATTTAGGTGGAAACGGCAGATCGTCATATGAAGTAGCAAACCATTATTTAATATTTTGATTTTTAAAGGTGTATCGCTGTGACATGGCTGAAGTCCTGTGTATCCAAAATTAAATGTCAAATTAATAATGTATTCCCGGTAAGTTGACTGACATTAGTTCTTATATTTACTTCAGACAATAAAGGAATGCACATAGAACAATTTTTCAAATGATTATAAAAATATTTTCTAATGTAAATTTTAAGACTGAAACATCAGGGACCCAGATTTGTATTGTAGTTGTATATTCAGGGTTAGTACGGGCCTTGAGAAAGCCTTGACTTTCATCTTGGGCCTTGGAAAGCCTTGAAAATTGGTTTACAGCCTTGAAAAATCCTTGAATATTCAAGTTTCATTAGGATAAGTGAAACCCTGGCCACTGAACCCTGTGGTTATATACGGCCATTATGTAGTTATATACAGCGATAATCATCAGTAGACCTAATGTGACCACACATCTTTGGACATCTACAGCTGACCTAGGCCAACAGATACAGAAGAGCATCACTAGGACTAAATGATTTTTTGAAAAAATAGATCTACATCTCATATTTCCTGTCTGATGAATTTTGGTTTCAAAGATTTTCATACAATGTTTCTTGATTTTGCAGTGATAGTAAAAAATACACTGAACAACAAAACAAATCCTTAAAAAATATTGGGGCTGAATTTGTTTAAAAACTTTGGTTGATTTGCAAAGTACTTAAAAATTGATTATCCAGAACAATGCAGCTGATGTCTGGGTCAAATGCATCAAGTTGGTCCAAAACCTGTTACTTTTGATGGTGCTATAACTGTGATAATGTCCTGGTGCCCAGATATATCCAGACTTTGGACAGGCTGGTCTGTAGACTCTACATTAACACATAACTTACATTAACACAACTATGTGCCCTTTAATGTATATCTTGGACCACCTGGCCTTTACAAATGGAAGCTATTTGATACCACGGAGTAAAATTAAGAGTTTAGCTGTAGTGCTTTAGATAACAGTACCCTGATGTGAAGTTGATTTAGGGGCAGGTTGGTGGAGGTGTGAAAGGGTCCTCCCATCCAGTTTGTTAACAGTTACATGTACTGACCCCTTTGTAGTGGGCCAGAGAGCACAGGCATCATGCTGAAAGATAGATATATGATAACCTGATTACACACCATAATACAAATGTGTGAACCACAACACAGGGTTACTATGGAGACCCAATAAGCCACACAGACCCAAGCAGTTAATAAAAAGGGCTAGTCCAAGCATTTAATAAAAAGGGCTAGTCCAAGCATTTAATAAAAAGGGCTTGATTTCTTGAAAGTTGAATGATGAATAATGATTTTTGACAAATTTTCAACCCATACAGCAGAGACCTATATCAATTTAGTATATAAGTCTCTGCATACAGTGGGAAATAATTTTCTTTTATTTAGAAATATTTATAGTAAATGCAATTCAGGGTTGTAAAAAAGTGCATGTTGCACTACTTGCATACATGTATGTACTAATTATATATATAAAGTAGACTAAACTTGCTGTGAAAATATTTGAAATTTGTTTAATGCGCCTAAGTGCATTGCATTGAAATCTTAAAGTCCCTTGGACGCAACATTCATACAACTATATCAAAATTCCATATAACATTGAAATTTCGTATAGTGTATAGCGTGAAGTGCTATACACTATATATTATAGAACATTTCAAATGTCGTAATTTTAATTAGATCACCTGCAACAAAGTTTGATAATTTGATAATTTTTAATTTTTTACCCTGATCTACCCTCAGATGAGGGAACACTCAAATAGTGTTGGGAGTCACTTTAAATTTCGTATCGATTATCACCATTTCTTAAACGACAAAAATGTTGATTATAAATTGATTGATCATGAAAAGAAAAAGACACATCTATAAAAAACATTAACCAAAATAGGGGGATATGTTGAGAATATATTTTAAGGCATCTAGGTATGTTGTTTTAATGCATTTTTATTTCCAATTTACAATTTATTATTCCCAGAACTACATTTGCATAACATGTACTAATGAAGATCCTAATCTTCTTATGAGCAGAAAAACATTAAATACATGTCCTATGCCTCTTGTCCAAAAGGACTTGTGTGGGGAACAGTGATTATTGGAAGGCAGTTAACAGTGCCTGCTGTGAGATGGTCCTGTGAATTGGAGCAGTGTCCAGTGACTGAGCAGGGCTGGGTGAATTGGTAATAATGGGGAGGAACATTGTCATGCTGTTTCCATGGTATCCAGTGAATGGGAGGAGCTATAAACACTGGCATGTGGGAATGGGAGGGACTATAAACACTGGACACTGGGAGTGGGCAGGGCTTGCTAAACACAGAGAATTGAAGGGAGGGAGAAGTGTCCATACAGCTGAACAGGTGTATATCCTCCATCACCCAGACCTCTTGGACTAAATATTTTACTGTATATAACATGGACTGTAAGCATCACTCAGCACCTCAATAAGTCATACATGTTGCAAATGAAAGTAAGATCTAAAACCTTTCCTATAACCAAAACAAATTACTGAAATATTCAAACAGGTCATTTGTGATGGATGCATTGCATCGGAAATTGTGACCTAGATTTGTAACCATTCTAAAGATGAAACTGTAATTTGAAATTTTCTAGACTCTTTATCAATTTCTTTTCTATTATTAAAATTATGCTTTATTTTCTCTGTAAATGTTTTCATAAAATCTATGTTTGTTACAGCCTACTCAGAAGAGATGGTTATCATGTCAGATATATTTCTCCAAGAAGACATCAACCATATCCTATGTAACAAGTTTGTAGTGATCATTGGGGACTCTAGTGAGTATCATCAAACTAATGTTATTGTAACTGTTTTTCAGTATAAATACCTACTCCTATAATATAAGAGGCCGCTGGTCGGCCTTTTTCTAGCGGATATGAGTTTGCCGACTGCGACAGCGCCTGTCAAAAGTATCTCACCCTGTAAAACCTCAAACATTGTTGGAGTATAAAATTACCATAAAACTTTGATCATTTATTTGTCCTGTAAATAAGCCCATCCCGATTTTCAGATATATGTGATGCTCCCCCCCCCCCAGCCTTACTGGGTAGGATAAATTATACATTTATGATTTATTTATGTAACAATCCTGTTACAAAAAAAAAGCTATTGGTATTTGGGGGGGGGGGGGGGGGGGGGGGGGGGGGCTAATTCATTCATAATTGATAGTAGTTATGGTGTCAATGAAAAATAAGAACTGTAATTAATTATATAAGGGCTGGATGTTGGTGGCTGTCAACTTCAGTTGGCCGAGGCAGATTTCCCTGTAGTTAGTCATGATAATACCTCTGATTTAATTTACCTTGACACCAATATCACAGGGTCATAAAGTTACTGATTACAAATTTTAAAGTGCATCACATACACTATTTATCAAACTATCAGGATTTAATTGAGTGATAAGATATATTGTGACACTACATTTAAAACTGAAGTGCCCTGACTTTTGGCTCTAGCCTTTTAAGGTTCACACCCTCAGAAAAGTTTTTAAATTGCGAAAAAAAAATTTAGATAAAAAATCCTGTTGTCTATTTGGTTAGTGGACAAATGGTATATTGAAACTTATTTAAAGATGCTTGTGAAAAAAGAAAATGGTACAGTAAAAATTAGATGGTACATTGAAATCTATTTAAAGATGTTTGTGAAAAAATTAAATTTTTCGGAATATTTTATTGTGCAGATCTTCACTACAATTGGAATTAGGCATCAGGCATAATCTATACAAGCCCCCTTGTATAATATTTAAAGATGCTTGTGAAAAAAATAAATGGTACTGTGAAACCTATTTAAACATGCTTATCGAGCAAATTGAAGGATAAAGAGAAACCTATTTAACAAAAAAAAATGCATTACTGTTACCAATATACTATCAACATATTGGGATTATCAAACTTGCTCTTAGATTAACAGGGCTTTTTCTCACTGGTTTGGGAAGAGGCATTTTTGTCTCATTTTGGGAAGAAAATTGATGAATTGGGAAAGATTTTTTCAGGAGTAAAGGGCAAAATTTGGCTTAAATATGAAATAACTAATATTGGGAATGGGGCCCATTAACGGCCCCAAACAGCCTCCAGAGAAAGCATTGCTTAAGGTACAGATTATATATAGGTCTGCCTCAAAACTTGGCTACACAAGTTTAAGTTCTGATAGGTATTTGTTTTGTGAAAGGAAATTAATTGTCTTGTTTTGCACACAGTTCAGAGAGCAATATACAAAGATCTTGTGCTTCTGCTGCAAAGGAACAGATACCTGAGTGATGCCCAATTGAGGTCAAAGGTGAGGATGGATTGTACAGGATACAACAATTGTGTCATACATGCCTGCAAAGGATTATTTAAATACAGAGTATAGTTTATCCTTTCTTGGTTTCTTCCTTTTTAGGTCATCTGACCCGAAGGGTCAGGATGACCTATAGTCATCATGCTTTGTCCGTCGTCGTGCGCCGTGCGTCGTGCGCCGTGCGTAAACTTTTCACATTTCAATCTTCTTCTCAAGTTCCACCAGTGGGATTGAGCTGAAACTTGCCTGAAATGATCCTGAGATGGTCCTGACCAAGTGTTGTTATTTTTCGGGTCAGTCCGAAATCCAAGATGGCCGCCATAGCCGCCATCTTGAAAAACACATTTTAAACTTCTTCTCAAGTTCCACCAGTGCTATTGAGCTGAAACTTGCCTGAAATGATCCTGAGATGATCCCGACCAAGTGTTGTTATTTTTCGGGTCGGTCCGAAATCCAAGATGGCCGCCATAGCCGCCATCTTGAAAAACACATTTTAAACTTCTTCTCAAGTTCCACCAGTCCTATTGAGATGAAACTTGCCTGAAATGATCCTGATATGATCTCGACCAAGTGTTGTTATTTTTCGGGTCGGTCCGAAATCCAAGATGGCCGCCATAGCCGCCATCTTGAAAAACACATTTTAAACTTCTTCTCAAGTTCCACCAGTGCTTTTGAGCTGAAACTTGCCTGAGATGATCCCGACCAAGTGTTGTTATTTTTCGGGTCGGTCCGAAATCCAAGATGGCCGCCATAGCCGCCATCTTGAAAAACACATTTTAAACTTCTCAAGTTCCACAAGTGCTATTGAGCTGAAACTTGCCTGAAATGATCCTGATATGATCCCGACCAAGTGTTGTTATTTTTCGGGTCGGTCCGAAATCCAAGATGGCCGCCATAGCTGCCATTTTGAAAACACATTTTATACTTCTTCTCAGGTTCCACTAGTGATATTGAGCTGAAACTTGCCTGAAATGATCCTGATATGATCGTGACCAAGTGTTGTTATTTTTCGGGTCGGTCCGAAATCCAAGATGGCCGCCATAGGCGCCATCTTGAAAAACACATTTTAAACTTCTTCTCAAGTTCCAGCAGTGCTATTGAGCTGAAACTTGCCTGAAATGATCCTGATATGATCCCGACCAAGTGTTGTTATTTTTCGGGTCGGTCCGAAATCCAAGATGGCCCCCATAGCCGCCATTTTGAAAACACATTTTAAACTTCTTCTCCGGTTCCACCAGTGCTATTGAGCTGAAAATTGCCTGAAATGATCCTGATATGATCCCAACCAAGTGATGTTATTTTTCGGGTCGGTCCGAAATCCAAGATGGCCACCATAACCACCATCTTCAAAAACACATTTTAAACTTCTTCTCAAGTTCCACCAGTGCTGTTGGGCTGAAACTTGCCTGAAATGTTCCTGAGATGATCCCGACCAAGTGTTGTTATTTTTTAGATTGGTCTGAAATGCAAGATGGCCGCCATATCTGCCATCTTGAAAAACACATTTTAAACTTCTTCTCAAGTTCCACCAGTGCTTTTGAGCTGAAACTTGCCTGAGATGATCCCGACCAAGTGTTGTTATTTTTCGGGTCGGTCCGAAATCCAAGATGGCCGCCATAGCCGCCATCTTGAAAAACACATTTTAAACTTCTCAAGTTCCACAAGTGCTATTGAGCTGAAACTTGCCTGAAATGATCCTGATATGATCCCGACCAAGTGTTGTTATTTTTCGGGTCGGTCCGAAATCCAAGATGGCCGCCATAGCTGCCATTTTGAAAACACATTTTATACTTCTTCTCAGGTTCCACCAGTGATATTGAGCTGAAACTTGCCTGAAATGATCCTGATATGATCGTGACCAAGTGTTGTTATTTTTCGGGTCGGTCCGAAATCCAAGATGGCCGCCATAGGCGCCATCTTGAAAAACACATTTTAAACTTCTTCTCAAGTTCCAGCAGTGCTATTGAGCTGAAACTTGCCTGAAATGATCCTGATATGATCCCGACCAAGTGTTGTTATTTTTCGGGTCGGTCCGAAATCCAAGATGGCCCCCATAGCCGCCATTTTGAAAACACATTTTAAACTTCTTCTCCGGTTCCACCAGTGCTATTGAGCTGAAAATTGCCTGAAATGATCCTGATATGATCCCGACCAAGTGATGTTATTTTTCGGGTCGGTCCGAAATCCAAGATGGCCACCATAACCACCATCTTCAAAAACACATTTTAAACTTCTTCTCAAGTTCCACCAGTGCTGTTGGGCTGAAACTTGCCTGAAATGTTCCTGAGATGATCCCGACCAAGTGTTGTTATTTTTTAGATTGGTCTGAAATGCAAGATGGCCGCCATATCTGCCATCTTAAAAAACACATTTTAAACTTCTTCTCCAGTTCCACTGGTGCCATTGAGCTCGAAATTGGTGAGGATGTTAAGGAAGGAGTGCCAACAAAGTTTTGTTATTTTTTCGGCCTTGTAAAAACTTTGGCATGGCAGCAATGGCGGCCATTTTGTAACATGATTGCGCAATCATGGTTTTCCTGAACAACACCTATTTCAAACTTCTTCTCAAATTCCACTGGTGGGATTCAGCTCTAACTTACCAGAAATGATCCTTAGATGGTCCAGACCAAGTGTTATTATTTATTGGGTCGGTCAGATATCCAAGATGGCCACCATGGCCAACAGTGCCACTATATACTTGCTACAGAGAATGCATACTACAATAATATAAGGGTTTTAATTTAGAGTCAGATGACCGTTAAGGCCCCTGGGCCTCTTGTTTGTCTGTACCTCCTTTCTGTGCTTTGTTGCCTATCGTTGGTGTCTTGATCCATGAAATATGACTTCATCTAATTGGCTATTTTGAGGGCATAAAACCCTGTACAAACACATTTATACATATAATTGGCAGTTATACAGTGATTATCAAAACACCAAAGGATGGGTCATCATTTGGCCCCCACTTCAATTTCTTTGACTTTTTCACAATTTGAAGAGGCATATGAATATGAGTCGTAATGGACCTCCTTGCATAACACCAAGTTGAGTGAATAATAAAATGGTCAATAGTTTTCACAAGCTAATGTAAATTTGAAATTCAATTATAACAGTTTACATTGTAAAAATGTAATTACTGATATTTTGATACAAAATATGTCATATTGGCATACATGAAGTAAGCCTAGTGATACATTCAATTAGAATGACATTCACAAAGTTTAAAATGTATACAATCTTGTCAACTGTGATTTGTATTGTTGTGATCGCAGTCTATACACTTGTATCTTTATATTATTTCTTTAAAAACTTTCCATTGGAAATTTCAAAAATGGTAAATTACTTTTACATATGGTGAAAAAATACAAGAAATTGGAGTGGGGGGGGGGGGGGGGGGGTAATGTTGGCATTTACCCCACCTTGTTGTCAGAAAAAGGGGCAGATGAAAACAGGACCTTGAAGTATATTGGCCAAATTGCAAGTATCTTGCAAGTGTGGCAGGTTATTACGTACTACGACTTTAATGGGAAAGGTTGCTTTCTGAATAAAAAGTATGAAAAACTTAAATGGGGAGGGGATTAAAAATATTTTGATAATGATAAATTTTATTCATTTGATTTGATTAATGTTCTAATATACTTAGACAAAGGGGGATTACTCATTTGAAATGAGGATATACATGTATCATTAAAACAGCTGGTCAGCCTGGTGTTTGGCTATTAAATTTATCAACAGAAAGAATGAAAATTTTAGCAGTATGTATGATTGAAATTTCCAGTGTAAAAAATTTAACATACAAACGATCAAAATTTTCAGGGCGAGTTTTCCTTTGTGAATGATGAGTTGATAGAGGGCGGAAAGAAGGCCAAAATGTGCAATGGAAAAGGTTACAGGGAGGTTCGACAGTATCAGTCGGACTACAATCTGGTGCGTTTCTACTTTGTGACTCGATGTTACAACACCTACATTGAGTCTGTCCTGGCTGACCTTTCCTGTGACCCCAAGCCTGACCTTGTCATCATGAATTCCTGCCTCTGGGACATAAGTCGGTGAGGATGCTGTTTGAGTTGTAATTTCAACCTCCCTGAATATTTCAGTAAATCAAATGACACTTAAAGAATATAGGGATTAAAAGTTAATGACTGCAAGATAAAGTGATGGTTTTCAATATCTGACCAGTTTTGATATGTAGAACAATTATGCAAAAATAGTCTCTGCAGTGCTGATGAAAAACAAATTAAACTTTAAATTTTTCATACTTTGTCCATCACTGTATTAGTCGATACATTCATGGGGTCTGGAAAGAAAGTTGAAAACATTAAGCACAGGACAAGCAACACAAATATCTCGGAACATCACCAATTTACTCGTCTAAATCCTTGTAGTATTTGTTTCTACCAGTCACACCAAGTAATGATACTTAGTAAAGTAACTTTGTTTTTGATTTTTTTAAAATCATTTTACAATGCACACATATATAGGGTATACAGTTTAACATGTATAGATCAATTCAATGGACAACTATGCTATTAATCTTAAATCTGTCATGTCATGTCCTGTTCCTGGATAGCCATTCATAAACACTATGTTCGATATAAAGGAATGATTCAAATGGTTATCCTCATCACCAGTGCAGTAGGCACATCAATATTTACCTGTGATATTGTTAGACAAATACCTGTTGATTGTACTAACATCCTCGTGTTAGAAATGATTTTCAGCTGTCCATCTTGACTGGACAAATGCTTTACTAGACCCCTTATATAAGTTTTATCCGGAGGGCAATGAATTTTGTGGGATTTTGTTCCTTCTTTTCTAGCTGTAGAATCGTAAAAATGATACTTGGTCCACAAATGGTATTCATTATCTAACGTATTTATACATGTACTAGGAGCCTAATATGTCCTATCCTTTCCCTGTATGTACTTAATCATTGCTTAGTATCATCAGTTACTGCAATCTGCTTATACTCAGGTTTCACTGAAACAGGGGATATCTATTTGGGTTTGTCTGGCCATCCGGCAGTCTGTATGGCCATCCGTCTATCAGTCTGTCAAGCTTCATATCCATGTAATAACTACAACAATGTTAACGGATTTTCTTCAAACTTAATAATAATGATAGATGAAATGCCTCAAGGGCTCCACGAAGGTCGATTGCCATTTTTGTCAGACATGATTTGGTAGAGTTATGGCCCCTGGATGAACTAAAAACTTTGTTTCTATGAAAACATTGGCATTTGCCGTTCAATAACTCTCTTAAATATTTTCTAAAAGATTTCCAACTTTGAAACATGATTCAATGTATTAAGTGAGGGCTCGGCAAAATTCGTAATAGGGTTTGGTAATGGTAGATGAGAAGCAAAGTCTTACAATAGTGTTATATGTCTTGAAAACATGGGAATGTAAATCCACAAATATCCTTGTTGCAAATTTGAAATTGCAGTAAAAGTACTAAAAAAACTTGAAGATTGAGTGATGAAAAATACTTGTTATAATCATCTTTGTCAGGTACGGAGCATCAGCAGTTGACCAGTACAAGAAGAACCTAGAGCGTCTTTTCACCAGGTTCGAGGAAACTTTCCCTAAAGAGTGCATGGTAATATGGAACACCACTCTGCCGATCTCAAAAAATGCCAAGGGTGGCTTTCTTGTACCTGAGGTGGAGTTCATGAACAGTACTCTGAGGCTGGACATCCTTGAAGCCAACTTCTACGCTAGACAGATTGCTGTTGCACATAACCTTGATGTCCTAGATCTACACTACTTCCTGCGACACCAACTGCACCGTCGTGCTGATGATGGCATTCATTGGGACATGACTGCTCACCGCCGCATGACAAACCTCATTATGACACACGTGTGTGAAGCTTGGCGAGAACAGCTCCCAGGCAGAGTGGACCGCAATAGGAATGAAACCAAGCAGATGTCCAGGAATGTTGAGAGAGAGGATCGTATAGATCATGGACGCTACAGCGATCCAAGAAATGACAATAGTAGAAATGGTCATAGGGAGGAAAACTTACGTCCCAATGACAATAGTGTCCGAGAGGACCGATGGAATGGCAACTTCACAAATTTCACCATCACCAGGAACAATAATGCAAAGAATACAACTTATCAAGAGTATCTGGATGAAACTAGTAACAATCACAACAACTACACTGATGCACGGGTCATCTACGATCCCAATGCCAGGTCCAACATGGCTGCCGTTCAAAACAGACCTGTACCATGCAGTCCCGCAAGTGTTCTACAGGCATTCAAACAAATGTCATCTGGTGAATACCAATGGCAGCCTTACCAACAGAATGCTATCCAACCGCTGAGTAGAAGTTATCCACACTACAGACAGACCCAGCGAGAAAACCCTTATAATAGTCGCTCAGTTAAGGTTGGCCATAGCTGGTCTTCACAGTGGTAGGACAATGAGATTTTCACTTAGATTACTGTTGTTGGGGCAGTTCTTGGCTCAAGTTCTGTTTTATAATATGTATGGGTAGTTATTACAACTTGTTTTAGGTTAAAATTTGTTTCATTCAGTAAACTGTTGCTTGTATTGCTTCACATTTGTTGCCAAATTCTATAAGGAACCTTTCATTTTTTATTCATTTGTGAATCAATAGAAAGTCAACTTTAATATCATCTCTCTGTGAAAATGTAAATAAATATGACTAACCTTTTGAAAAATATGACCTTATATTTGATGCCATGCATTAGATTATTTCTAAGTCATTTTTCTCTTGTTTTGTTCATAGTTTGCCATATTTCATTACCGTACTCGGCCAGCAATAAGCTCCCCCCAACCCTAGTAAGAATTAAGGGGAGGGGGCTTCCTACCAACTTGAGGCCTGGTTCATACATACTTGTGTTTTTGGCAGATGGAGGAGCAGGGACTTAATGTCGGTCGAGTACTCTACTGTCATTTTGATACATAGATTTGTTGTGTGGTACATTTATGTGTTGTGTGAAATGTTGTATGATACATTGATGTGTTGTGTGACAATGTTGTATGATACGTTTATGTGTTGTGTGACAATGTTGTATGATACGTTTATGTGTTGTGTGACAGTGTTGTATGATACATTGATGTGTTGTGTGACAATGTTGTATGATGCCTTGATGTGTTGTGACAATGTTGTATGATGCCTTGATGTGTTGTGTGACAATGTTGTACGATACATTTATGTGTTGTGTGACAATGTTGTATGATACGTTTATGTGTTGTGTGACAATGTTGTATGATACATTGATGTGTTGTGTGACAATATTGTATATGTTGATCTTTTTTGTGACAATGTTGTATGATACGTTGATGTGTTGTGTGACAATGTTGTATGATACGTTGATGTGTTGTGTGACAATATTGTATATGTTGATCTTTTTTGTGACAATGTTGTATGATACGTTTATGTGTTGTGTGACAATGTTGTATGATACGTTGATGTGTTGTGTGACAATATTGTATATGTTGATCTTTTTTGTGACAATGTTGTATGATACGTTGATGTGTTGTGTGACAATGTTGTATATGTTGATCTTTTTTGTAACAATGTTGTATGATACATTGATGTGTTGTGTGACAATGCTGTATGATACATTGATGTGTTGTGTGACAATGTTGTATATGTTGTGTGACAATGTTGTATGATACATTGATGTGTTGTGTGACAATGTTGTATGATGCCTTGATGTGTTGTGTGACAATGTTGTATGATACTTTGATGTGTTGTGTGACAATGTTGTATGATACTTTGATGTGTTGTGTGACAATGTTGTATGATGCCTTGATGTGTTGTGTGACAATGTTGTATGATGCCTTGATGTGTTGTGTGACAATGTTGTATATGTTGTGTGACAATGTTGTATGATACATTGATGTGTTGTGTGACAATGTTGTATATGTTGTGTGACAATGTTGTATATGTTGTGTGACAATGTTGTATGATACATTGATGTGTTGTGTGACAATGTTGTATGATGCCTTGATGTGTTGTGTGACAATGTTGTATGATGCCTCGATGTGTTGTGTGACAATGCTGTATGATACTTTGATGTGTTGTGTGACAATGCTGTATGATACTTTGATGTGTTGTGTGACAATGCTGTATGACATGTTGTGTTAATGCTGTACGATACTTTGATGTGTTGTGTGACAATGCTGTATACTTTGATGTGTTGTGTGACAATGCTGTATATGTTGATGTGTTGTGTGACAATGTTGTATGATACATTGATGTGTTGTGTGACAATGCTGTATACATTGATGTGTTGTGTGACAATGCTGTATGATACGTTGATGTGTTGTGTGACAATGTTGATGTGTTGTATGACAATGTTGTATATGTTGTATGAAATATTGATGTGTTGTGCCTACATACATTTTATTATGAATGTTAGTTTTCTTAGCGGTCACTTTTACTATAGTTTAGACTAGTGCTCACATTTTGTATTTTACACTTGTTTAATGTTGATCATTTTTGTTTACATTTTGTGTTGGATCATTGAATCACAGTGTATTTTAATCAGTTTATCCAGAATTTGGTCAAAATTAAAAATCAAAGATTTTGTAAGCTGTTTCAGTATACTTTGTGTACAGAGTACAAACTAAAATTTTCGAGGGGTATTTATTTTGGGTTTGCTCAATGAGGGTTTTTAAGAAGTATTAACCGATAAAATCTTTCAAATACAATTGTATTTGCCAAGTAAGCTGGATTTGAAACTTGCCAATGGAAATGGTTGTGATGTAAGTTTATATTTTAATTATGTATATTTATTCTGTTTTTCATCAAAGTTTGATTCTGTTGTAGATGTTTTTTGTCATTTTGTTTATGACAATTTTACTAATTATTTTAATTTGAGAGAAAGATTCTCCTAAAAGCACTAAGCAGAACTACACATAATAAGTATATAATATTCCATCATATATTAATCAGGTGGAAAAAGTGAGTAACATCTCCTCAGTAATTTACCTCCCGAGATAAATCACATATATATACTTTTATCATAAAAAGCATTACTGGTATTTTGTCAAGATTGGAACGAGAAATAATTTTTACTCTTGAGAATGATACGAGATGTACCTTACAGAGTTATTTTTCATTTTATTTTATTTCATGTTTCTGTTGCACATTTGTGTGTGAAAAATGAAATCAAACTACCTGGCTCCACATACTAGTAAAAAATAAGACTGAAAATGGGAGTTGCTTAAGAGTCTTGATTTACCCATGGACATCTAATATACAAGTCTGCTATATATCATCTCCGAATTAAAGAAATGTGGACTACGGCTGACTGAAGGATCTACATTTGATATAAACTAGGGCTTTATTGGATATTGCTAATATTGATGAAGGGGGATATTTGAACACTGACCGTCAGTTTGGTGTACGTTATCTTTAACATGGGTAACATTTATCTCAATTACGAAAATTAATGATCACAAGAGCTGTATAAATAAAGTTTTTTATGTTAAAGCTGATATAGCAAAGAGTATGGATACAAGTATAGCATTTAGTAGGTTAATGGTCCCTACGCAGTGCATCGTTCTGTAAATCTGTATGTCATTTTAATAAAAGTACATTCTGGAATACAATCTTTATTGTTTTGTTAACAAATTTGACATTTGTCCATACAGACTTTAACTTTGGACCTACACAATTTGATTAAAATCGTATCTTGATCTGCGCTCCCAGATAGGGACTTAAATCCCTTAAATGGTACAGTTGATTCACCTTGAGTAAGAAATATTGACCTAGATAAAATTTGACCTCATTGTGACCTTGATTTTTTGGCATTGACATGAAAATGTTGCCAGATACTTCACCTTGCAATCCTACATAAATCTAACCTTAGAAGTTCTGTTGACATTAATGCTGTCTTGAGTAAGAAATCATAGCCAAAAGAATGACCTTTGGACTTTAACCTCCAGGTTAACATGACCTTAGTGTATTTGGGGCTGAACTTGTTACTCACCACTGCCTTGCCATCCTACTTCATATACCTACCTGGTATATATCCCCAGGTAGTTGGAAATATGATGATCTTTATCAGATTTCATAGGTAGTTTCCCCATGGTCTCGACTTAGCACCTTTTAAGACAAATTTTGATGAAAAACTAAGATAACAATGAGGCCCAGATACCTGGACCAACATTCAAGGTCAAATAGGTTAAAATCTGTAAATGACTTCTCGATAACCAAGAAGCCCAGAGACACTAGTCTACTGGGGTGAAGGGCTACCATTAGGGTTGTTCCAATGAATGACCTTGATCTACATTCAAGGACACTGGGGTCAATTGTGTTAAAATCTTTAAACAATAATTTTTCAATGACCAAGAGATACAGAAACCTGATATTGAGCCAACTGTATGCAGGAATGAAGGACTTTTAAATTTATTTCGCTGAACAAGAGATCCCTCATCTTAGAAAATTTGATGAAACATAGTTACAGTATTCATGAAGTTGTCAGATTTAAGGTCAAGGTTACCAGTAATATGTCTTGGTTATTGAGACCAAAATTTCTTTCCCTTTACATTTAAGATATTTCAACATTTATTAGAAACAACAGACACATAAATTGACATTTAAACATTCATTTATTGATGTCCGATTGACTAGTAGGCTTATGTAGAAAATCCTCTCTGTCCAGAAATTCAATCCATCGATTATTAACCGGTTTTATCATAATATTCCATCATTAATGAAGAACCACATATTAAGATTAATCTGTTATCAAATCCATGAACAAAACAAAAAGCAGAAAAAAATATATTTATATACATTGCTGTCCATACAAAACATGAACATACAAACCACCCAGTCATGGCGTCCATACAAAACATGAACATGTATACAAACCACCCAGTCATTGGCGTCCATACAAAACATGAACATGTATACAAACCAGTCATCGGCGTCCATACAAAACATGAACATGTATACAAACCACCCAGTCATCGGCGTCCATACAAAACATGAACATGTATACAAACCACCCAGTCATTGGCGTCCATACAAAACATGAACATGTATACAAACCAGTCATCGGCGTCCATACAAAACATGAACATGTATACAAACCACCCAGTCATCGGCGTCCATACAAAACATGAACATGTATACAAACCACCCAGTCACTGGCGTCCATACAAAACATGAACATGTATACAAACCACAGTCATCGACGTCCATACAAAACATGAACATGTATACAAACCACCCAGTCATCGGCGTCCATACAAAACATACACATGTATACAAACCAGTCATCGGCGTTCATACAAAATATGAACATGTATACAAACCAGAGTCATTGGCGTCCACACAAAACATGAACATGTATACAAACCACCCAGTCATCGGCTTCCATACAAAAGATGAACATGCATACAAACCACAGTCATTGGCGTCCATACAAAAGATGAACATGTATACAAACCACCCAGTCATTGGCGTCCATACAAAACATGAACATGTATACAAACCACAGTCATTGGCGTCCATACAAAACATGAACATGTATACAAACCACAGTCATCGGCGTCCATACAAAACATGAACATGTATACAAACCACAGTCATCGGCTTCCATACAAAACATGAACATGTATACAAACCACAGTCATCGGCTTCCATACAAAACATGAACATGTATACAAACCACCCAGTCATCGGCGTCCATACAAAACATGAACATGTATACAAACCACAGTCATCGGCGTCCATACAAAACATGAACATGTATACAAACCACAGTCATCGGCATCCATACAAAACATGAACATGTATACAAACCACAGTCATCGGCTTCCATACAAAACATGAACATGTATACAAACCACAGTCATCGGCGTTCATACAAAACATGAACATGTATACAAACCACCAAGTCACTGGCGTCCATACAAAAGATGAACATGTATACAAACCAAAGTCATCGGCGTCCATACAAAACATGAACATGTATACAAACCACCCAGTCACTGGCGTCCATACAAAAGATGAACATGTATACAAACCAGTCATTGGCGTCCATACAAAACATGAACATGTATACAAACCACAGTCATCGGCTTCCATACAAAACATGAACATGTATACAAACCACCCAGTCATCGGCGTCCATACAAAACATAAACATGTATACAAACCACAGTCATCGGCTTCCATACAAAACATACACATGTATACAAACCAACCAGTCACTGGCGTCCATACAAAACATGAACATGTATACAAACCACTACAAACCAAACCATTATCGTAGATATTTACAAACAAGTCATCATTAACCGTACAATGTATGAATAACCCCCCATTATCGTAGATCTTTACAAACCACAGTCATCGGTAACCGTACAATGTATGAATTAACCTCCATTATCGTAGATCTTTACAAACCACAGTCATCGGTAACCGTACAATGTATGAATAACCTCCATTATCGTAGATCTTTACAAACCACAGTCATCGGTAACCGTGCAATCTATTAATAACCCCCATTATCGTAGATCTTTACAAACCACAGTCATCGGTAACCGTACAATGTATGAATAACCCCCATTATCGTAGATCTTTACAAACCACAGTCATCGGTAACCGTACAATGTATGAATAACCCCCATTATCGTAGATCTTTACAAACCACAGTCATCGGTAACCGTACAATGTATGAATAACCTCCATTATCGTAGATCTTTATAAACCGCAGTCATCAGTAACTGTACAATCTATGAATAACCCCCATTATCGTAGATCTTTACATACAAAATGTATATACTAACCACATGATATAAAAATCATCACTATCAAAGAAAATTTAAACATTCAAATCAATACTCACAGAAAACCTTGTACAAGCATTTATTATAGCAACCATATAAACCTCACAGGTTGTCTTCTCGTATCTGCCCCTAGCAGTATATTTAAGGGGATAGATAGTCAGAATCATTCAAACTTAGTATTGACTATGTCCTCTTGTTTATAAATCAGTTTCCATAGAAACTGAATGAGTATGAATAACTTCCTATGGAAACCATTAGAGTATTATTCTATTCCCTTGGAAATCAAATTTACATTAATCAGTCCCCATGGAAACCGTAGGAGTAACAATCAAGACCAAATAGAATCAAATCTACACACAAATACTGATCGGAACCCATAGAAGTATTCAGCAACCAAAGAAACCATATGAATATCATTCTTACCCTAGAAACCATACAAATATTATTAAAGTGCCAGCGGAAATCTATATTTATGATGTATTCATGGAATATACAATCAGACAGATTTACTCAAAACAGGTCTTTCAACTACTAACGAAAGAAACGAATGTTCTGGACACAAACTCCCCTTGGACCTACAAATCCCCGAGGGTTGCCTCCTCTTCTCTGATGATAGGGTACAATACGATGCATGTGCCTTGGATGCATGGTCTGGCGAACTGGTGGATGATATTGCTGCTGTCCATATGGTTGCCAGTTGTATGGCTGAACATTTTGGCCAAAATTTTCACATCCATTGAAATTGTTTGAGCTGAAATGAACACTGGCCATTTGTTCCTGGTCAGAAAGTTCATCTTCCTGAAAGTTCAAACAATTTTCTGGCTGGTCTTCAGTGAAAACCAATGGATACATTGCAGACGCCATCACAGGGCAGTTTCCCACGACCATTCCATGACTGTCCTGTTGGTCATAATTCATCATATGGTTGCCCTGGTAACAGCTGTAGTCTGTCTTTCTAATTGGTCCACCATACCGCTCTTCAATACTTGGTGTGTTATCATACTGCAATTGACGAAAGTTTATCTGTTGTGCTACACCTTGTAAATGGGCTGCAGGACGAACAGACAGAAACATTTTTGGTGGATGGTTCTTTGGGAAACGGGGAGCATTGTTAGTGTTCTGTAAAGGTACCAAAGGTAATTCCACATTGGCTGGGTTTCCAAGTCTAGTCAGATTTTTATTATGACTGAAGTTTACATTGACTTGGTTTTTATTTGCCTTCTGAGAATTAGCAACCCTTTTGACTTCAGTGTAATTTGGTAACTCCTCACCCAAAGCCTCTGTGATGTGTGACAGAATCAAATTGGTGATCCGACGATGTGCAGTCATATCCCAATGAATGCCATCCTCTGCGCGGCGGTGTAGGTGGTACCGCAGAAAGTGATGCAGGTCAATCACATCGAGACCATGTGAGGCTACAATTTGACATGCGACAAAGTTAGCTTCCAGTACCTCCAGTTGTAATGAGTTCATCATGTGCTCTACCTCAGGAATGATTACGCCACCTTTGGCTTTTCTCGACACTGGCAAGGTCGTATTCCACAGAGACAAACATTTCTCTGTCAGACAGTTCCTCATACGGAGACAAAGTTTTTCCAGGTTAGACTTGTAGTCACTCACGTAATTATCACCATACCTGAAAAAGAAACAGGATTAAAGGCTTCAATATTCCTTTCTTCACCAGGTAAACAAGGGTATCCAGGGATTTTGGGATCATGTCCTACAATTTGGAAAATTTAGCATTTTTTTCTGAAAAAATCTGAAAATAGTTTAAGTGTTATGACAGTTTTCTGGTCTCCAAATCATCAAACATCAACATAATGAATCTATTAATTCCATTGTACTGTAATAGAGCCTTTGGTAATGGTGGTGTACATTTCCGATTGGAAAAAATTCTGCCTACTTTGGTAAAATACATTACTGATTTTCAATTGGAAATGGGGCCTAATACTGGACCCTAAATTTAAGACACCTAGCAAAATCTCTGCTATGATTGAGCAGAACAATACACACATATGACGTTCATAAATTCTTCTATTCCAAATTCATTAAACATAGAAATGTAACAAGAATGGAAATACCATAACATGAAAACCCAATGAGGAGATACCCTGGCAGATGAACAAATTTCAAAGAGATCACCTTCGATCTCTTGTTACATTGACCTTGACCTTCACAGTCTTGCTTTCAGGAAAACAACCTATTAAGTACGAGATATGTGAAATCATTCCATCTTTATTTTCTATTTCGATTAAGTTGGTACATTGACAGAAAAATATCTAGCAAAAGTAACTCCAATCTTAACTTTGACAATTACATTCAAAATCAGTCTTAAGATTCTACCTCTTCTCCTGATCTACCCAATTACTAGGTACCAAACAAGTTTGATCTTCCTGACAGGCTGATGGACAGACCCTCTTACTAGCTGTATTCATTTCAGAGTAAATAAGACTGAATCAGGGTATAGAATTAGGTTTGTTGGTCTATTCTACCATACTTAAAAACTTCGAACTAATTACCCGAACTAACCTGGTAATGTCCCACAGACATGAGTTGATGATGACGATATCAGGCCGTGGTTCCTCCTTGAGCTCGGTAAATATAGAATTGACGTAGTTATTGAAGCAGCGTGTCACAAAGTAAAACCTCACCAGATGGTAATCCGTTTTATACTGTCGTACCTCCCGGTAGTTGATACCGTTGTTCATTTCCCCTTTCTTACCTCCCAGTAATAACTTGTCAGTGGTAAAGTTCATCTCACCCTTCAACAAAAAATAATTACAGCCATCAATCAGAATGAGGCTGAAACAGAAATGATGACGAGCAACTCTTGAAACTAGGTTTGCGATCAGGATAAGCTTCTATGAGGATGGAAAAAAAAATCTCGGCTTCTGTTTTGGTGAAAAAATGAAAAATAAATATTATTTTCAGAAATTATTTAAAACATACATTTTGAAGTTTTACTATTGTATATAAAATTGTTAATGGAGATAGTTGGAGCCTGATCATTTATGTGGACAAATTGGTTCGTTTGTTATTATATGCAATAGCAGCAATGCCGTTATTTCAGACACAGATCTTGACAGACCTTACAAGCCTTGAAAGTCTCTGTAAAGGCTTGTCTGAAAATGACACACAATCACAAGGTGTAATTTCATAAAAGAACAACTCTGGTCTATCTAGTCCGACAATTCTATAAAACTCTAAAAAATGACTTCTGAATACATGTTCATTTTTTGTACTCGGTACTTACCTTGGCACGGAGTTGGCGATCATTCAGGTAATTGTTTTTCTGGAGCAACATCACCAAGTCCTTGTAGATTGACCTTTGAACTGTTATAAGATAAAAAAAAAAAAAGGCAAGTTCCAAAAGCTATTACAATTACAACACTGACAGGTCAGCGAGGGCCCCATGATGTATTAATAACCTCCATAATCACCAAGAGGCCATCTTCCCATATTGCTGAGATTGATATTTGGACTTTAAAACCAATCACATGGAAGCAACTTTTGTTTCCATCAACCTCTATATTTGCTGGGCTAAAGGAAATGGAAATACCAATTTGTATAAGAGCCAGGGTCATCTTTGGACCCAAATGACCATGACCTTTGACCCAGTGGTCTTGATCTTTGGTCAATCAGTTTTCTCCTTGTAAAATTCTGACCAACAGTGTTTCATAATATAACAAAATGTTCATTGGTCAAAATATACTAATTGCACTATGACCTCTGATCCAGTAACCTCATCCTTTGGTCAGTTAACTCCTTAACTAATTCTGACCAACAATGTTTCATAGTGCAATGACAAACATTAATCAGTAAAAGATATAACTTATGTCCTTGACCTTAAACCCAGTGATCTTGTCCTTAAGTCAGCTGACTCCCTGCTTAAATCCGACGAACTTTGTTTTTATATTAGTGTCATAGCAAAATCACAGCAAAATATTAATCAGTGAAAAGTTACAAAATTTTACCTTGACCTTTAACCAAGTGACACTGATCTTTTGGCAGTTTACTCCATGTTTAATTTTGACCAACTTTGCTTCATCATTTAAAAAGACACAGTATTTGACATTGACATTTGACCTAGTGATCTTAACTTTTGGTCAGTCAACTAGTACTCCTTATTTAATTCCAACCAACATCGCTCCATATTGTCACAACAAATGTTCATCAGAAAAAGGAAACAACCTTTTACCTTGACCTTTGACATAGTGACATACATCGACCTTTGGTCAGTTAACTTCTTGTTTAATTCTGATCAACATTGTTTCATTATAAGTGCCATAACAAAATGTTCATCAGTGAAAAGATACATAATTTGACCTTGACCTTTGGGCCTAATGTCCTTTGACCTTGATTTTTGATCTGGGTGTGTGTGAAATGAACACATTGACCAAATTTCATGCTCATCAGTTAATAAATACAGGTACTATTTATCAGCAGGGAACAATTAAAAACGAATTTGGTGGATGAACCAAAGGACAGACACACTGGACTGACAGACAGACAGTGGTTACCATAGGGCATAGGGCCATAACAAGGAAAGTCTATGGACATGTAACAATAGTGAATGAATGATGATTTACAGAGTGTTAACAGTAGTATTTATTGATTTTTTAAATCATAAAGAATAATTTATCTAGTGACGACAAAATCTTGTACAAACCTGAGGATCCAATCACAACAACAAACTTGTTTTTCAGAATGGCATAAGCATCCTTATTCAGAAAGATTTCCGACATGTTTACTATCCCAGAATTGAAATTCTGAAAAAAAAAAGATTAAAGAGAAACTCATGAATGTATGCAAATAATCAATGATCAAGGGTAGTCCACTTATACATCTACGACGGATTAACTCTGCTTTAACAAAACTGGACCTCTTCGGTAGTGATGTTCTTCTGTTCTTAAAAAAGTGTGGAAGGAAAAAGAAGAACACATTTTTATTTAATGTCCTAACATGAATTGAACCCAGGTCTCCAGTATAATCTCTGGCTCTACACACTGTTTTGGTTTGGTTTGCAATTGGTGATCTTCAGTTCTACCAACTGAGCCAAAGAAGTATGCTCCAACAGCTTATTGACAAGACTGTAATAATATATAATATTAATATGCACAACTTCAAGCCACACTGACCTGCTCTTGATATTTTTATAACAGTGTAATCTTGATTTACCAATATATTCTGTCTACTAGTCTATCCTTAAATGAACTTGTAATAATTTAAAATATGCATATGTGATAACTTTGGAATCACTTAAATTCAAGGGTAGAGCAACATTGATGACAAGAGTTTTGTGGAGTCATTTGATCTCAAATGGAAAATTCTATTTCCTTATGTGATATGATGTCAGATGTGTTCAATGATTGTTGATATGACTAGCGCTTCCTTTGTCACCACATAAGTTCCAATAGTGAGAAAATTATTTACCCGGTTTAGACCAAGATATTTTAATAACAGGTGTCGGCGATGAATCAGAAGAATTCAAGATACTTATTCTTCTGGAACACCTGGTCTTATTTTCCTTGTACTTTTTCAAAGGTCTTGATGAAAATCTGTATTTTTTGTTTGTTTTTTTTGCCCTCATTTGATCTACTTTCAGTTTGAATAATGGTTTTGTTATTATGCTGCTATTCTGATTAGTTTTTTTTTTTATCTTTTAAAGCAGACTGGAAAGATGGCAATGGCATTGGGTCATACAGATAATGCCACACCCAAGCTGTCCTAGTAATTCTGGCTATCCATTTCCTTATACTGCAGATAGAGGATGACAAACTACTAAAGTAATTAAAGTGGTAGATAGTCTTATCATTGGGATCAAACCTGTCCTATTCCATACTAATTAGCTAATTAATAATTTATAAAATTGGAATACAAATTAACACAAAACTGATACAAAAGCTTGTCAAATAATATATTTCATATATTAAAGAAAAGGCGATACAAGCATAAACATATTTAGAAAAAGTGAAAAGTAATTAAAATTAGGCTCCTCAGATTGGAAATTTATCTTGAGCAGATGGCCAATTACTGCTGCAAGGGGAGGTAACAATGCAGAAATTTCCCCCACCATTCCAATAAACTCGCTGTGATGTCCGTGCCAACATGTGATATTTCGCTAAAAATGTTCAGATATTCTGCACATAGTTCCCTAAAGTTAATAAAACTTGGTAATATAAAGATATTTTTATTTCGAACTACAAATATCTTAGCAGATAACATTGCGAGATGAGAGATCAACAAATATTGAACTAGGCATAATGCGTTGACTGAATGTTTTCATTACGTTTGAGCTTCAATTACGTTTGAGCAACTCCATCCTACGCCTAGCCTACATCAATAAGTACAATGTTAGTCCACTCCTATCTATAAATAAAGTAAACTTTAGGAACTGGATATGTAGAAATTAAGTCGTATTTGTTACCTGAATACGTCCCCGACAACTGTTCGGCTGACAGTCAAAACATGACCCGCTCGGAAGTGGTCCCAGCTTTGAATGATGGGGGAATCGGTCGAAAGTGGCGTACGTAGGCCACTAATCGGAGAGCGCTTGTAGATCTATCTGTCCGGTAGAGATTAACACCCGAGTTAAAATGCTATATCTACACAGGGACGTACATATATACGTATGTCCCTCGTCCACCATAGAGCATGGATATTGAACTTTAACTCAAGGTGTTAGATCCATACCAGTTTTATACGAAATGCTCGTTTGATTAAAATCACTACCTTTCCAGACATCACCCCACAGAACCATGATGCCAAACATATAAAGAACTAGTTAATTAAAACAGCTCCAGAATTTGTTTAATTTATAGTTCTAACAGAGACCAATATTTCTAAAATAGGCCTATATGGTTCAAATGGGTCCATTATATTACGAAGGCCAGATATTCCGAAAGGCCCGCTGTCGATAACGCGAATATCGGACAGAACTTTTAAAAATGTGGTAGATCTACATTATTTTGTATTTATAATTTGTTTTCAAATAAATTACCTTTTTGCCTCCACACTATTCATTTTACATATTTTCATGTTCTACCGATACTTGTGCCAGAGACCTATATACTATATATAGTATATAGGTCTCTGCTTGTGCCAACTAAAGAGGAAAAGGTGAGGAATATCAAAGTAAAAGCTCCATTGGGGAAAAGCCATAATTCTGTGAAATCTTTTACTCTACAATTGTACATAACGTTTCAGAGACCAGGACAAGAACAGAAACAGCACAACAGATCATAAGTACTAGCCCGAGTTTCCACTGGCCCCGACACCATATCTGGGGTAGGTCAGGGCCTGGGGAAACTCGGGCTAGACAATTACCAACTTTTAATATTAGGGAGCCAGAAACTACTTCAAAATGTCGAGAAGCAAGAGCAAATTACAAAAAAATAGCATAAGGATTGAAAAACGATAATAAGCTTTAAGAGGTACTTAAGTCTAAGACCTATGTCAACAGCGGTCTATATATATGTCTCTGGGATGAGAAAGGAATTACAAAAGAAAAGCAGATTTCTTAAACAAATACTTTGCCAGTGTGTTAACAGATTAAGAGTTAGACCAGAGACCTATATTAATAGTATATAGATTTCTGGTTAGACATATATGGTTAGACCAAACAATTAAACCCATTTCAACAGACAAAAAACTTCAGTGCTGAAACTCCCGCTATCAACATAACCGAGACCCTGATAGAGGAAAAGTTAATAACAGACTCAAAATCACCGGTCAGTCCCACCAGAGACACATATGTCTCTGGTCCCACCTCAGCCATAAGGAAATGTATGAAAAACATGATCAGACAGAGAAAGTATTATTAGACATCTGTACGAAAATAGCCGGCTATCAGAACGTCGGTATGGCTTTAGGAAGATCTACAGTGACGCAACTTTTAGAACTCCCGGAAATTACTTTAACCAGAGACGTATTACGTATATCAGAGACATATATATGTCTCTGCGTATATATATACGTCTCTGATATAACAAAATTAGTTGACGAGAAAGAAGTTGTGGGTGTCGTAAACCTCGATTAAAAAAAAAGGCATACGTTTTTGTTTGTTAAATTGAATGGATATGGCATTAGAGGACAACTTCAAAATTTGATTTGGGATTACTTTTTTGGAAAAAAACCCCAACAAACTAGTTATTGTCCACGGAGAAGCATCAAATGGAGAAAAAATAAAGAGTGGAATCCCACAGGGAAGCGTGCTTGGGCCAGTTCTCTTTTCACTTGAATACAATAGCGAAACTGCAGACGATGCAAAAATAATTGGAAGTGCTAGCACATAAAAAACGACTGCACAAAGATTCAGGCGGACTTAAATCATATAAGTAGATGGGCTGAAAATGGTCAAACGGAAATCAAGGCTTTAAACTGTAAAACTCCTATACAAGGAGAAAGATTTGGGCGTCATATCAAAGGTGAGAAAGATTTTTGTGTCATATCAAAGTTTGGTTTGGTTTATTTTGTTTTGGACAGAACCAAAAGCCTTCCTCACAGCGGCAAATGCTCAACTAAAGGCCAAAAGTGAGGCATTGTCAAGTGAGACATTAGGAAGAAGAAAGTTGTTCAGAAAGAAGAGAAAAGATAAGATCCCAAATTTAGTTGCCTCCTACCATCATGCAATGGGGCAACAGGTACAATTCTTACATATCAAAGGGGAGAAAGATTTTGGTGTCATATCAAAGGTGAGAATGATTTTGGTGTCATATCAATGAGGAGACAGATTTTGGTGTCATATTTGATAAGAATTTAAAATTAAAACTAGCATACTGCACCATGAGCAGTTAAGGCTTCAAAATGACTGGGATAATAAGAAGGTCGAACAAATGGATGCAGAAACCTTCCTAGCAATTTACAAACTCGTCATTCAGCTTCAAGTAGCGTCAGCATCAAAGCTTTAACAGTGATGTTCCGCATCCCTAATACCTTACCAATTCAGTGAAAATCGGACAATATCTAAATTTCCATGAATCAGAGGCAAGGAAATAGCATTGGAAACACCTAGACGTCAAATTTTAGGCTTTTTTTAGTTAAATCACTTGACAAAAGCTGTATAAAGTTGATCAAACCATCAAGGAATTATGGCATTTATAGGAAAGCATGTATACAGTGACCAGTTACCATGATATCCAAAGTTTTGAAGAATAAAACGTTGGAGAAGGTACAAAATACTCCATCTCAAAAACAACAGACAAGCAGTATAAATCAAAATTTTATCAACATTTAATTAAAGCACTGTTAACAGGATAAATAGGTACAGATGAGGAAAAAAACATTCAAATAAAATAGACTGATTTAAAACTGGGTCTTCAATTTTCGTTTGGCTTTCTTAACAGGCATTTTTAAATCCATTTGTTTCATGTATTCCTTCACAGATTTCAGAGATATTGGATTGAGGTAAGAGTCAACATATTTTCTTTTCCACCATTTTCCATTTTTGGCGTCTTTGCTGCCTATCTTTGTGAATGTGTATTTGTAGTGTTCCAAGCGTATATATCTGTAAAAAAAAACAGAGCAGAAATAGTACATAAAATCTAATACAAGTCGAGACACAAGAATAGAAAGAGGTACACCAAATCTAAAACAGGCTGAGACACAAGGGTGGAAAGAGGTACACCAAATCTAAAACAGGCTGAGACACAAGGGTGGGAAGAAGTCAATCTAATCAAAATTAGACTTGTAATTCCCACTCCTCTGCAATACTCTACGATACACTTCAAAATTAGACTTGTAATTCCCACTCCTCTGCAATACTCTACGATACACTTCAAAATTAGACTTGTAATTTATGCTCCTCTACCATACTCTACAATCCACTTCAATACAAGTGTATTGCAGTGTATTGCAGTGTATCGTAGAGTATGGTAGAGGAGTGGAAATTACAAGTCTAATTTTGATTAGATTGGGAAGAGGTATGCCAAATCTAATACAATGCTGGGACACAATGACGGGAAGAAGTATGCGAAATCTGATACAAGACGAGACACAAGGGTGGAAAGAGGAATCAAACTGTATCATGTGTAACACTAAATTGAGGTTTGGACATTTTCTAGGGATGTTCAATGCACCATGAATTGAATTCTGGAAATTGGTTTTGTTTTGTTTCAATGATCAGTACAATCAAAAAAAACTTCTGATGTGAATTACATTAATTCAGTATACCTATAAAACAGGTATCTGGTTTCTTATATACTGCTGTTTGCTGAAGCCTTAACAAAGAGACGTATAATCTATCATCAGTTGTGAAAATATAAGGACTGTTCCAAAATTATCTGTGGGAGGGGTGGGAGGCATTTTTTTCAGAGACCCCAACTAACCATCAAATATGAATACAAGTGCCTCCCACCCCTCCTGCACAGATAATTCTGGAATATCCCTAAGCTCTATTTGTTGTTAAGTGAAAAGATTGAAGAAAAATCAGGCTCACTTTGGGTAAGTGTGGGCAGGGAATTCTCATTACAATGTGCTCTTCCTATTTAATACTTATTTTTCCCTTTCCTGTTAAATTTGATTCTTTTTCAATTTCTTTTTTCGCTTGATTTAGTTTACTTCGTGCCTGTAGCTTGGGATTTCAAACTGGTCATAAAAATACTGAATTGTTCCTATACTTACTGTGGAGGATCGCGACCCTGGAAGGGGTTGAACGCTAGAAGTGATGAGGTATCTTCGTCGTTTACCATTAACTTCACACAGAGGTGAACCAGCCAGGGGTTCCTTTCATAACTCTACAAATAAAATACATGAAATATATCTGGAATACTGTATAAAGAATGATATATATCTATGATTCTTGTGCAACAGGGGAGGGGGGAGGGAAAGCACAAATGGAAAGAAAGGGAAAGTTTACAATTGCAAATCTCATTGGTAAGCAGAAGTTTGAAATATATGTAAATATGAATATTTCAGACTTTATTTTGGAAATGATTTATTTAAGTAGAGAAAATGAGTTTGTACATGAGGAATATGGTTGTTAAATTGAGGCTCTGATATCAACAATTGGTAAATCAGAGAATTTTTTTCAGGGGTTTTCCTCGTTAGTTTTACCTGGAATGCTGCAAACCACATGAGCCAATCTAGCCTGTAGTGGTATGGTGAGATCAAACATGGCCGCTGTGTGAGGTTACCGGGCTTACAGTAGAATTCATACTCCTCCCACACTGCCTTCTTGTCGTAAGGGTTGTCGTACGTTCCCTGGAGTATGATCTCTGTACGCTCCTTAGTCACACTAAGCGCGAAAATATTACATGTTATATGATTTTTTAACATATACAAAGATTATTAAGACCTTTTTGGGAAAAGGGCTCCTGACCCAAAACTGGTAAATTTTGTGATGTTTTAGACAGTTTGGAATTTTAGTGGGTGGTTGTAGAAAGCAGGTAAAAAACAAAAGACAAACTGTCAATAGATACTAGTAGCTCTTTTTCAATAATAAACTGTTTGAATTCATGGTAAAAGGGTACCATTATGCATAAACCACATTTAAATGATGATAATAAAACCAAACAAGAGGCCCAGAGGGCCTGTATCGCTCACCTGGTTTCATGAGATATGAAACAAGAATGATGCTTGTTATATGGGTACATGTACATTGGTTTAATTTTAATACTAAAAATACCACAAAGTGCATTAATTCATGAAATGAAATTGACTTTAGGCGCGACCCCATAGGGATGCTACCACACAAATGTGAGTGATATCCATTGCTTAGTTTCAGAGAAGAACTTGTTTAGACCAATTGACTCCATTTGACCCTACCCTCTAGATCTGTCCCCTGGGGGGTCAGCTCCTTCCTTTATACTATTTTGAATCCCTACCCCAATAGGATGCTACCAGTCAAACCATTGCTAAGTTTCAGAGAATAAGTTGTTTAAACCAATTCAGCCAAATTGACCCCTTTTGGCCCAACCCCTCAGCCCCCTGGCGGCTCGGTTCAACCCCAACATTTGTACAATTTTGAATCCCTACCCCATAACCATGCTACCATACAAATGTGAGTAATATCCATTGCTTAGTTTCAGAGAAGAAGTTGTTTAAACAAATTGACCAATTTTGGCCCCGCCCCTCAGGCTCCTGGGGGGTCAGCCCCACCATTTGTACAATTTTGAATCCCCACCCCATAGGGATGCTACCAGGCAAATATGAGCAATATCCATTACTTAGTTTCAGAGCAGAAGTCGTTTATATCAATTCTGCAAAACTGACCCCTTTTGGCCCCGCCCCTCAGCTCCCAGGGGGGTTGGCCCCGTCATTTGTACAATTTCAAATTCATACCCGAAGGTGATGCTACCAGTAAAATATGAGAGATATACATTGCTTGGTTCCAGAGAAGAAGTCAATTATATGAATATAGCCTGATTGACCACATTTGGCCCCGCCCCTCAGGCCCCTGGGGGGTCAGCCCCATCATTTGTACAATTTTGAATCCCCACCCCATAGTGATGCTACCAGGCAAATATGAGCGACAGCCATTGCTCGATTTCAGAGAAGTTGTTTATATCAATATAGCCGGATTTACAACATTCGGCTCGCCCTTCAGGCCCCTGGGGGGTCAGCCCCATCATTTGTACAATTTTGAATCCCAACCCAATAGTGATGCTACCAGGCAAATATGAGCAATATCCATTGCTCAGATTCAGAGAAGAAGTCGTTTATATCAATATAGGCCAATTGACCACATTTGCCCCGCCCCTCAGGCCCCTGGGGGGTCAGCCCCATCATTTGTACAATTTTTAATCCCCATCCCATAGTGATGCTACCAGACAAATATGAGCGATATCCATTGATTGGTTTCAGAGCGGAAGTCGTTAATATCAATATAGCAATATTGACCAATTTTGGCACTGCCCCTCAGGCCCCCAGGGGGTCAGCCCCACTATTTGTACAATTTTGAATCCCTACCCCATAGTGATCTTACCAGGCAAATAGGAACAATATCCTTTGCTTGGTTTCAGAGAAGAAGTCGTTTATATTAACAGAGCCAAATTGACCCCTTTTGGCCCCGCCCCTCAGACCCCTGGGGGGTCAGCCCCACCATTTGTACAATTTTGAGTCCCCACCCCATAGGGATGCTTCTGACCAAATTTGGTCAAATTCTGATCAGTAGTTATGAAGAAGAAGTCAATTGTTGACGGACGGACGGACGGACGACGGACGGATGGACGACGGACGCTACGGTATGGCATAAGCTCACCTTGGTCCTTCGGACCAGGTGAGCTAATAATTGAAAAGAAATGAACAAAAAAAAAAACCCAGAAAAGCTAAAACACTGAATGCATGAGCCTGGAAAAAACAAAACTGTTTGGGAAATTCAAGATTGACGATCGGGAAGAATCAGGTGTGATAATAAAATTATGATAGGCTTATTATATAAAATTTAACAATGAATCTAAGCTGAAATTTCAGTCTGAATTTGAAATTCACTGTTCCTATATCATGTATTAAATTAATTTTTACCTGCCGAATGCTCCATATGTGTTCACAATTCTGAGTGGTTCAAATGAGGTGTTCATAGCCTGTCTAGGGGATACAAGGTTCTGAACCACTGGTATGCTGAGGTATGCTATCAGGACTCCGACACTCAAGTTGAACAATTTACGTATATAACTACCTAAAACACATGTAAAAGATAAAATTGAAGGCACAATTTAACAGTATCCTGAACTCGAGATTAGTTAGATGTACATCAAAGGATCGATCTATTCTTTTTATTTTATCCACAAGATGGTGGTATAAAAATTGAACTCCTTACAATGATATGGATATAGTAAAAAATAAATCTGAATAAAACCTTATCTTGATCTGCGCTCCCATTCTGTAAAATCCACTCCATCATGTAGTGGATCATTGTTTATAGAATGTGAGCGCAGATCAAGATATGATTGTAATCAGATGGATTTTCTAATGTATCAATATCAGTGTAAGGAGTTCAATATACTGTCAGAAAGTATGACCTAAAATCACTGAAACACGTGTTACGGGTCGATTTAATTTGATGATTTAAAGATTTTATACCTTCTAGATACACTCGGATACATAAAAAGAAAAAAATAGAATCTAATAAAATATCAGAGATGTATATTAGCGGTCACTCTAATAATAAACAGCAATGTCAATCAAATAGATGAAAATCTTAATAAACAAAATTTAAGGATTAAACGTATCTAGCATGATTAGAAATTATCTGTACTGAAATATCTGGTTATTCTATTGAAAACATGCACACACACACAAAAAGGCACATTTCAATACACAAGATATAAAATGTCCTACCTGGAGTAGGTTTGTGTGGTCTTACTCTGGTCAGCTGTTGTATTGTCTTGACCTTCCATTTTACAGAATTCCTACGGTCAGAAAACATCCAGGCCACACTGGCATCATCAAAACATGCCAGACTTGGTAAAATAGTCAGCCAGTTAAGGAAACTCAAATTTCCACTTGTTATCAGGACAATCTGAAAACAAGAATTATATATTTTTATCTTACTCTTGAGACTTCAATATGTTTTTGAATTCAAATTAAAGGTTACTAGGAAAAGCTGAGCAGTTGTTTTCCTAATAACAACATTGCAGTTTTCTAATGCCACTTCTGATTTATTTCATGTTGATAGCAATGAACAAATATCAAAACTAAGAAAGAAATTATTTCACTTGACCTTTAGTGTAACAGCAAGTGTGGAAATTCTGCCATTTGTAATCAAAGGTGGCCATATTGAATTGTGGGACATGCACTAAAGAGGATTTTTTGTAAGAAGTTTGATTTTAAATTACCTAATTAATTGAGAACATGTAATACTAAAGTACTGTGCTTATATTAGATATATCTTCTAAAGGAAACATTTCAATCTCTGAAGAAACAAGAATGATGCTTAAGTATATTTGTCGCTGGTATTGCTATGTCAATATATATCATAAGCATTTTATATGGGTACATGTACATTGGTTTTATTTTAATACTAAAAATGCCAAAAAGTGCATTAATCCATGAAATGAAATTGACTTTTGGCGCGACCCCATAGGGATGCTACCACACACATGTGAGTGATATATATATATCCATTGCTTAGTTTCAGAGAAGATCTTGTTTAGACCAATTGACCCCTTTTGACCCCTGCCCTCTGCCCCCTGGGGGGTCAGCTCCTTCCTTTATACAATTTTGAATCCCTACCCCAATATGATGCTACCAGTCAAACCACTGCTAAGTTTCAGAGAATAAGTTGTTTAAATCAATTTAGCCAAATTGACCCCTTTTGATCGATTGAAAAGATAACAGACTTGTGTATGTTTTTTACATAAAATAAAAAATTACATACCTTCTATATATGCCGTAACCAACTTAAAAAAGTGTTCTTTTCATATTTTTAAATCTAAAGTGGATAAATAATTAAATGCATTCCACTGCTATATCTGCAATTGTATGTAACTTTCGGTCTTAAAACCTTGGTAAGGACATTACTCTCTCTCTTGTTACTATACTGCTGGTGTCTTTTTATGCATTTTTGTGATAAGCAGTGTATACACTGTAAGTGATGTAGCATCTTTAATAAACAACAGACATAAGTTTACCTGTGTGAATCTATCTGCATCATCCTATTTATTATTGTTAAAACTTTAAGTATTTTTCACTTGAAAAGAATACATACAATTTATCCTGTTAACATCTTACTTGAAAAAGAACTTGAATGCACCCTCCAGCAATGACCATTCTTCTTGTCAGCAGTAAAAACAAAGGTACAATGAGTTCTACAAAGTGATTGGTCATCGTCTCAAATTTATGAAAGGCCTCTGGTGATTGGTGGAGATAATAGCTAAGTGGGTTTGGTACTGGCTGTGTCTGAAAATTCAAATTTTTGTATGTTTATCTTTAGTACATTTTAAACTGTGTCACCTTTGGTGTGAAACGTTTTTTGTCAAATTTGTTAATTTCTCTTTGCTTTAATTTTTAGGAGATTTAAATGAAAACCATTTTTTTTCCAAAACATTTTTGAAGTCAATTTAATAAATATAATATGATTTTAATGATTCCCCTAAAATAAATTGTTGATACATAAATTACCTGATAGTGATAATTCATACAGGTAAGGTCTCTCCAGCACTGATCACCACGGATTTTTATCAAACCCTGCCAATGAAATGAGATGGGAAACATTACTTGAATACTGAGTTACTTCCCTTTATCAAATCAGGCAATTTTTCACAAACATATAGTACCATTTTCATACTGCTAGGGAATGCCTCAAAAACAAATTCATCACCATTTCTCAAATAACAAGTGACTGATCTTTGGCCTGTAAAAATACTCGGGCTATTTTAGTGCAAATATGAAAAAATTCAGTTTCAGTAATGTTGGATATGCATTAATGGAGAAAAATGTTTTGTTCCTTATTTTTAACCCCTAACATTTATTCATTACTGATAGAGGTATTGTTAGACCACATTAATGCCAAAAGTATACTCACTGCACCAATCATGATTCTGAAGATGAGCCAACGATATGCCCAAATGATGATTTTAGAAGTGGGCGTGTCCCGTGGTACAGAGGACACATTCCATACGGGACACAAAAATGTGGCGAGGAATCCTGTCTCCAACAGCTGTGACTCCCAACCTGAGAACAAAAACACAATCTAATATTGGAAATTGTGAAAAAGTAACTACATTTACCATTTTTCAATGCCATACCAAAGTTTCCTCAAGATATTTTCCATAGGATAGCATTATATGATTTAACTTCTCTTTTTCTGCTCATTTTCCATGTCAGCTCTAGCCATATTCAATACATATTTACATGTAAAACTTTTTATAATTACAGGATTGTCCTCCAAGCATTATTATTAGAGAGGGCTTATCCAAGTTGTTATAACTTGTGCCCGATCCATTTGTTTCAAACAATAAAATATGTTCAAATCAATCATTATTATTAATGTTGTAAAGTAATTTTTTTTATAAGGACAGTCAGAACTGTTTTCAGAATATTCAGGCTTTGTTTAATGGTTTTTAACTTAAAAGAAATTAATCAAAATACTCACCAAAACCATACCTGTTGAAGAATGAAGAATATAATCAATTTATATGATGCATGATTTTTGTTTAACTTATTCAAATTAGTCTCTTTGTACTGACCAGTTCTTTGAACATTTATAATTACCGTGAATAATTAAAATTTATCATTTTTGTCACAACTCCTATCAAACACAAATATACCAAGGTACATAATGTAGATCAATAATGATATACTGTAATTTAAAAGTTAAAATCACAGTTTTTTTTATACGGAAACTTGAATGTTGTATTATTATAACTAGGTGAAAATTAGATAGTGAAATTAGTTCAGGGGAGATAACCCAATTAAAACAGTGGAAGAGTCAAGTTTTTAGTCCGGTACAATATCTCAATATTAGGAAATATAATTATAACTTGCCTTAATTAATGGTGTAGTAGAATCAACATATGCAGATTATATTCAATAATTGGGTCATAACATTTGCATTTAAGGGAAGTCAATGGGGTAATAATTTCATGATTTTCGTAGGGTGGAGGCAACAGTTAAAGTCTGTTAATCACGATCTTATTGTATTTAAAAAATTGAAAAAAAAAATCAGTATCTTTTTTTTTGACAATTCTGCACCAGATGGAAAGATAATCTTTCCCTATTATAATTTTTCACCTACCTATAATTTGAATTTTCCAAAAGTTATATAGCCACATCAATGCAATTTGTTATAACTTTTAATGCCCTTAAAAGTAACAACTAAATACTGAAATATTCAAATTAGGTCAGAAAATATACAAGGATAGATTATATTTCCATTTAAGCAGAAAATTCAAAGAAAATAGACTGAATTTTTATTACATGCATAATTACAAAATGCATGGTGACACAGGCCTTATGGCAGAATCATTCCATTTTATACACACCAGGTGGTTCCAACGTTAACTATGGAGTGGTAGAGTATCCAGAGAGACAGCAGGATGAACCAGTTTGCTCCACCATTGATGATGAGAAACAGGGATAATGCTATACCAAGGTAAGCTGTATAGTCCAGGAAACTGTCCAGGTTGCCATGGTAATCCACCAGCCATACAATACTTGGTACATAGCTGAAGGAATTCAGGTTTATCCCACCTGATGCAGCTTCAACTTTTTCCAGGAAATTAGTAGCAGGAATTAATCCGTTTTTCCCAAGAAGTTGTTTGTTTTGATTTAAAGCTACCAGAAAAGCTACAACTAAAAATGATGTAGAAATATTAAATTTGACTTCAAGTATACATCATGCAAAAAAGATAGATGCATAAATTTAGGCAATTATCACAAATATATTTTTTTCCTTTAATCAAATTTGCATAAGCCAACCACGTGCATACAAAAACACAAAATGGGTGCACTAAGTAAAACAATGTACAGTGACAATTTCCACATGAAAATAACATTTTTCACCTAAATAATGTCTTTGGTTAAAAACTGAAAATTATATTTTCAAATCAGTGAGGTAAGGAAGTTTTTTATGTTTCAATTAGAGCACGCATCCTCTTTTCCTGAAAAAGGGAAGAGGGCGCTTATAAGGACAGGTACGCTTATTGGATCGAATACGGTATACATTGTACATACCGTGTATAGAGCGGACCCTGCATAGAGTACTCCAACAATGTTAGAGGTTTTACACGGCGAGATACTTTTGACAGGCGCCGTGTAACCTCAGTCGGCAAAATCATATTCGATAGAAAAAGAGCCGACCAGCGGCCTCTTATGTTATAGGAGTACTGTATAGAGTAGTCATGGGGAAATAGATACGAGGACATTGTATTACAATAACACTTACAGTTTTAACCATTGTGAATCTGATGAGTTGTATCACCATAGAAGATTGGTGTTAGGTAAAATGTTTTGACAACAGGACTAAAATGCATGCAACATTCGTGAATACTACCCTATATACTTACAATATATAAATCCCAGAAACCGCAGCAGCAGGATCCTGGTTAGCCAATACGTGCCTTGTTCTAATTTGCAATTACGTATATCTAATGGCGTTTTATCATTGTCGTCGTGTTGTGTATCAACATTTTGGTCAACATTGACCTGTTTATCAGATCTTGATCCCTGTACATTTCGCCGACGCAAATTTTCGGCTGCTGAGGCGGATGCAGCATTGTTATCATCCGCCATTGTTGTATATAACCGGAAGTCAGACACACCATGTCCTAATCGTGTTTGGAATTGCTTTCACTACAAACATTTTCGAAACTCTGCATGAAATATCTAAAATTAAAACCAGTAATACCGAATCTTCTCCGGAAAGGTTGTGCTTACATTTCACTGCTTTTAAAAACTGGTTCCAATTATTCTGTACACTAATATATATGTATCGTAAGCTAATTTATGTTTACAATGCCACAAAAACGGAGTGCATTACGTTTAGAAAGATTATGTTTGACGAGGATTTGCAAATCTATGGAGAAATACTGGTACCGCCCATTTGAGGAACAGTTTGGAAACACAAGCAGACTCTTGCATGTTATCGGGCCCATTTGATCACATTTGTAAGTATATTACAGATTAAACTGTGTTAAATTTACAAAAAATAATTTATTATTCAAAGTCAAACGTGTAACTCATATGTATACGGTACATTGATTTTGGTGGTGCAATACCCACAGGGACTTGAGAATTTATAGCCCGAGTTTCTGTCAGGCCCAGAGGAAGTACGGGCTAGAGAATTTGTTACACTATACGTCAAAATTTGGTTTATAGAGCCTGGGGTGTCATTTTTACCGAATTTTAATCTAGCCTCTAAAACGTCTCAAAATGTGCTATCACCTTGGAAAGGTACAAATATACATGTAGACTTTAACAAATTCTCAAGTCCCTGTGCAATACCTGGTTACCGTATTTAACCAAATAAATACTGTTTTCCAGGTGTTCTGACATTTTACTATTAACAACATTTACAGTGTCAAAATTTAAATGACAACACAGGCTTAATGAGGCGCGTATGATATTATATGTCCTGGCTTACATTGATTAAGGGCACTAATCTCTATTATTTCGACGTTTTATCAATATTTTATTTTTATATCAGTCTGGCATCAATTATCATGTAGGCCTAGGATCTTATAGTGGATCATGACATTTGTACATATAGTACGCCAACATAAACTTTGATACTGCTGTATCATAAAAATATTCAATATCATCAAATATATGGTAATCACGAAATGCTAAAAGAGTATGTCAATACATGACTGGTGTTGATCAGTATTGGGCCAAAAAAATTTGAGAAATTTATCGCTAAGTTGACATGCTGAAAAACATTTGGTCATAATGGCAATGCTCATACACCGGTAACTGGGTTGTCTTTGTCCAGACACACCTGGAATAAGTCTATACAGGTTAGCCATACACGTACCTATAGCTATGTCTGGTTAACTTACACGCTTTGTTGGTTTATAATAAAAAAATAAAGAATTCAGGAAGCTTATCTAAAATGTTTTTTTTTTTTTTGTGAAACATTTAGAATAACGTCATTGTATCAGAGTTTGTTTATGTTGTGCCAGGTTTTTTTTTCTGTAAAAACAAAATGAAAAAGCTCAAATTGGACAGCTTATATATCAATAGATAAGCTCTCTGAATCCTGTAGATTCTGATTATATACCAATTATAAACTAGGTCATTTTATCTATTTCAAATAATTTTATATTAAAATAACTGTTTTTAATGTTTCTGTATCTATCCCTCAACAAATATACCACATCAAAACAGTAGTAAGTGGAGGGGTTGAATTACAAACCGTTTAGTTATTTCTCAAATTCTTACTCTGTACAAGCGTTAGTTATTTCTCAAATTCTTACTCAGTACAAGCGTACTGAAGCACCTTAATGGACTTTCATTACATATAACGAGATATAATGAAACAAGCCTTAGACGTTTTTATTTTTGCATCATTTTTATCAGATTTTATTGTCAAAATGTGGAGGATTAATCAATTAGAGACAGCCATTTTGTTGCACCACTCAAAATTCATGATGCCACAGTATTGCACACATGATTTCTGACACAATGAAAAACACTCCAGCGTATATAACACGTATACTATCGTATATACAACTAACCTGGAAAAATTAAGTCCTGATCATCCACAAATATAACTTACTGCAATATGAAAATCTTAATTATACATAAGTAAGAAAATAAGCAGTTTGGTGCCTATACTGTTAATTAGCTCCAATATAGCACAGGTCTTACGAGGATAAATTCATCCTATTAGAATGGTAAAGTTCATGCTGGATAGTAAACTCAACTTATTTCTCTTTTTTTTTTTTTCTTTTTTAGCGAGCGAGCTCATACAGAAAGTAATTGATGTTTTGCTGGAGTACAAGATTTTTAACCCAAAATATCTACAGTTGCTGTTTAGCAACCACCTGAACCAGTTAGACCTGTCAAAAGCCAGCATAAGACAAAACAGTGTTGCAGAGACAATAGGGATCCGCTGTCATGTGAGTTATCATTACTATTATTGAGACTTCTGGTCCAACTGAACAATTGGCTAGCTGATGTCATGCCAAAAGAATCATAATTTATGTCTTATATAGCTTCAGACAAACAAGATTGATAGAGAGAATAAGTAGACCAACAGAAAAAAGAGTGTTACAAACAATGGATTTATTTCTAATATGTTATAATTATATTTATATTTACAGAACTTGACAAGACTATGCCTGAAACATTGTTCTAGTTTGTCAAACAAGAGCCTTGTTTCTATGGTAACATACCTGAAGAAGTTGCAGCATTTGAATTTAGCCAGTACTAAAAGTGACAACCAAGTTTTGGCAGCTATTGGTAAGGTCTTACCCAGTATTTGTCAAATTTTTGATAATAAAAAAACCATCTTTTTTTGCGAGGAGAAATACATTTAAGATAAATACACATTGAAATCCTTGTTACCAGGGACATGAATATTGTTCCGTATCATAAAATTTAATTTTTGTTAATTTTTAGGTCACCTGAGACAAAGTCTCAAGTGACCTATTCTAATCCCCTTTTGTCCGTCGTCGTGCGTCGTCCGTCGTCCGTCCGTAAACAATTTACATTTTCGACTTCTTCTCCAAAACCCCTAAACCAAATTCCATGAAATTTGGCAGGAAGCTTCTATGGCTAAAGGTCAACCAAAATTGTAAATTATATGGTCCCCACCCCCCAGGGGCCTGAGGGGCGGGGCTAAAAGGGTCAAATTGACTAAAACTTCAAAAATCTTCTTCTCTACTCTCAGATATGGTGGGATCAAACACTCTTCATAGATGGAAGGGTCTTAAGGTGCTTTACCAAAATTGTAAATTTCATGACCCAGGGGTCTCACGTTTGCCCCTGGGGAGGGGGTAAACTTTACTATAGTTTATATAGGGAAATCACATTTTTGACTTTTATTTGTTTTATTTCTATTGGAATTCATTCTAATTTGGTAAACATTGTCAGCATGGGATGACAGTTTGATGGCATGCACATGTTGGCCCTGACTGACCCCCAGGGGCTGATGGGCGGGGCTAAAAAGGGCCAAATTGACTGAAAATTCAAAAATCTTCTTCTCAAGACCAAAATAAGTTGGAATCAAATACTCTTTATAGTTGGAAGGGTCTTAAGGTGCTTTACTAAAATTGTGAATTTCATGACCCTGGGGTCTCAAGTTTGCCCCTGGGGAGGGGGTAAACTTTAGTATAGTTTATATAGGGAAATCACATTTTTGACTATAATATGTTTGATTTCTATTGGAATCCATTCTAATTTGGTTAACATTATCAGCTTGGGATGGCAGTTTGAGGGTATGCACATTTTGGCCCTGACTGACCCCTAGGGGCTAATGGGCGGGGCTAAAAAGGGTCAAATTGACTGAAATTTCAAAAATCTTCTTTTCAGACCGAAATAAGATAGAATCAAATACTGTTGATAGATGGAAGGGTCTTAAGGCGCTTTACTAAAAATGTGAATTTCATGACCCTGGGGTCTCAAGTTTGCCCCTGGGGAGGGGGTAAACTTTAGTATAGTTTATATAGGGAAATCACATTTTTGACTATAATATGTTTGATTTCTATTGGAATCCATTCTAATTTGGTTAACATTATCAGCTTGGGATGGCAGTTTGAGGGTATGCACATGTTGGCCCTGACTGACCCCTAGGGGCTAATGGGCGGGGCTAAAAAGGGTCAAATTGACTGAAATTTCAAAAATCTTCTTTTCAGACCGAAATAAGATAGAATCAAATACTGTTGATAGATGGAAGGGTCTTAAGGCGCTTTACTAAAAATGTGAATTTCATGACCCTGGGGTCACACATTTACCCCTGGGGAGGGGGTAAATTTTACTATAGTTGATATAGGGAAATCACGTTTTTGAATGATTTGTTTGATTTCTATTGGAATTCATTCTAACTTGGTAAACATTTTCAGCATGGGATGAAAGTTTGATAATATGCACATGTTGGCCCTGACTGACCCCTAGGGGCTTATGGGCGGGGCCAAAAATGGTCAATTTAATTAACTGAAATATTTCAAATCTCAGGTGACCGTTAAGGCCCATGGGCCTCTTGTTTTTAGCCTGACTGAAAAGAATCATTTATGGCTTTTATATTCAATTTCAGCAAAAAACTGCATGGATTTATTGACACTGGATGTAGCATGTACTAGTATCCAAACCCTTCAGCCTCTGCTGTCACATGATCTAGAAAGACCAATGGGATCTCTTCCATGTCCAAAGCTCCAATGTGTGGACTTTTACATGCTAATGTTGCCACAGGAACATGTTGTTGGTTTCCTTCGACAGAGATGTGATATCCTTACAGATTTCATTTTTGACAATATGATGGAAACAGTTGAAAATTATACACAAAATGAAATTTCCTCTTCATTAAATGACCTTGCCCTTCAGAACAGGTCGGGAAAGGGCATGCAAGAAAAACAAGAAACGTCAAGTCAGCTTAATGATAAACGTTTAAAAATTCGTACCTTGAACTGTGATATGAGTCATTCTAGCCCTGACAATTCACATGGTCTTCATATGACGGTGCTGACTTGTCCAAACATCACGTCAGTAATTTTGACAAATGTTAGCAAATGTAGCCAGATTGTTCCTTTACAGAACTTGGAAAACCTCTCTAAACTTTCTGTCAGTCTTTGTCAAGAGTGCTATGTTGATGGCCTGCTGCATTATGACACAGGAATAAAACCAGTTCTGGAGAAACGGGGAAACAGAGTTATTTCCCTTCATCTTAATGGATTCCCAGTTGTGGATATTCAGTCCATTGGTATTTTTTGCCCAAACATCAAAAGGATTGACCTGTCCCACACCAAACTTGCTCCTGTAGATGATTTGGTCAGCAAGGATGGGCCTTATTATCGGATATTGGAGGAGTTTCTTTACCAGTCTTTTGAGGATGAGGAACTAGATCTTGATGAAGTTGTCTCCCCTTTGTCTTTTGTTCTTCAAAAGGCTAGTGCATTGAAGTGCTTGAAGGTTAAAGACTGTGCAGAACTGGATGATTCCATTGTTTCAAAAGCAATTGAACAGCATTCTTTTTCAAATCTGGAAGTGTTTGTCTTGTATAGCTGCAATACCATCACGTCCGAAAGTATTGAAAAGTCTACTTCTCACCGATAACAACCTGAGGGAGGTTGAACTTAGTGATTGCTGGAGTATTCACAAGGCAGACTTTCAGAGCTACAGGCAAATCATCAAGCAGAAAAACTTTGATGTGAATATAGTCTGGGTATGAGTAAAGCCAAGCAGATTATTGTATTGGTTGTGTGCCGACTTATGACCCTGGCTGTCTATCTAAGAAAAATAATTACCCAAACCAAAGTGTGCCAACACTAGAACCTTCCTTATATATTTTGAAAACATGCTTTCACCTATAGCTAGATCTCACCTCACTGCCCAATATGTAAATCAGTTATCAGGAAAACAATAGATGCCAATATTGTCCAGGTAGCCATTCTGATGTTGGCTTTTTGAGTTTCATTGTTTTTAGATTTTGTTTGTATTTACACTAATCGTAATATCAACATAATGTCATATACACATTGCAAATTTAGTCACTATAGCTAACTTCACTAATTTGTTGTGTACAAAGGCTGAAAGCAAGTTATACAGTTTTGGACAAATCTAAAACCAGCCAAGACTTGATAAGTTGGTCTGATAGGATTCAACAAGTGGAAAACAAGGACATATGTTTATTATACATGGATTATTTATTTTCTGTCTGTGATATTTTTATGATATATTTGTAATATATCATCATGTATAATATATTTTTATCTATCTGAGTTTATTTAGTCAGTTAGAGCACTGACCAGTTAACCTCAGCTGAAGATCCAAAGTAGTATGTGGTTTGATGCTACCTACTCATGTTAGTTTTAGTTACGTGGGAAGCTGAGGAACAGGTCAGTCTGTGCTGGCATGGTTGTATCCTTGGGAAGGACACTTTTCACTAATTGCTTTGGATGACATTTGACGAGCCTCCCATATGTTGTTCAGTGAGGTAATCACCAACTACTACAATGAGACCCCGCCTCAAAATGACCTTGGCAGTTCACGGGCTGATAAACCCAGCAAGCAAACAAATAAACCTATCTTGGTAAAACCTTTAATAGGCTAGTCTGACTTTAATTGCTTACAACTGAAAACCAAGTGCCTTAGTTTAATTGCTTACAACTGAAAACCAAGGGCCTGAGTGTTCTGAGTTATATTTGTGTACTTGAAATATGGCAATCTAGTTCAGAGTTCAGATAACATAGATTGTTGCTTCTTTCTATATTATTCCAAGTAGGGTAGGGTTGAACATCCTCATATAGCCATACCTCTTATCTGTAGTTTACAGAGTTATTCCCCTTGGTTGCTCTCTTTTTTGGAAGTAATTGCGACTGTCTCCCCTAATTTAATTTTCTCATCATTTAACAGTTTTATTTTATACATTTTTTGACAATCACAGTATCTTGTTTCCAATTGTTACAGCATAAATTTCGATTTCATTTTCCTTAAACAAGCTTCACTATACATACCGGTATATATTATATAGGGCTTATTTGTGGCTCACTTTTAGCTTACTATTTTGAAATGATGATTCTGCTTATTTGTGGGCAGGATCTTATGCCTTCATGTTTGAGTGGATTACAACCAAACTTAATCTGAAAAATCATATAAATGAGTCTGGTTTCGACTGCTGGGGAAGAGAGACAGAGCCCCAAAAAGGGAACATAGCACAACTTTTGCTTTACCCGGTAAAATACTACTTCTCCTATGTGCATTACAACCTCATTTGGTCTGAAAGTTTTCAGACTGAAACATCATTGGGGAAGGAATCAATTCGTAAGTTACTGAGGCTGGGACAGAGGGGTGAGGCTTCAATGAAAAATGAATGCTTTCAAACAAATTTGGGCTAAAATATTACTGAAAGAAGCACCAATGTTAGACTCGGGTATTGTTGAATTATTTCCCTTTATGGGATTCTCCTGTATGTTTACTTTATGCTCTCAGTCTTGTTGAGTAAAGATTGCACTGAAGCTGTTAGACGCTCTTCATCTTGTTAATATTGACGAAAGGCAATCAGTTCTTAAATACAAAGAGGAAAATGCTTTTTGGTGACTAAGCTGAAGAGTAGTTACCCACTGATGACTATCGTCATGGAAAACTTTCTTTGTGGAATTTAACTGAAAATTATGTGATTATAAAAGTTATCATTTTCCCTGCTGCAAGTCTTGGTATGTATAAGACGACCGTTTGGCCAGTTGGCCTCTTGTTAAAAAATATTTATCATGTGTACTGTTTTACCTAATTCAACTGCCATTACAATTATATGCATTATATATTTATGAACAAAAGCATTATCATTCAGGTATTTCATGCTTTATATTCAAACCTTCAATTATCCTTATTCTTGCTGCTTCTTCCACAGGGACTTGGCATGAAGGCCCACCTAGGTCCATATATATGTATTATAGTATTGGGAGTTAATATCCTTGAAAATGTAATACATACAGAGTGTTTATAGACCATAAGATGGGGATTTGTACCTTTGGTGTCCCCCAAAATATGATTCCTTGTTGGTATAAGTTACAATACATTTTGTTTATCTAAACATGGCCATAACTGAGCAACTGTATGATATATGTCCAAAAACATGTTCGATACAATGTTCTTACATATTTTATCTTATAATTATATAAGCATGAACATATTTTTTATTTTATTGTTTTAAAAAATTCAATTATTAAGTTGTGATTGTTGAAATTTTAGTACTGATCAATGACAATGTTATTTTCAAATGACTATATACGGTTTCTAGAATCCCTTTAAAACACAGTTTTTGCTGTATAGACAGGTTTCTTCACTGCCTTCAGAACTTTCATTTGAACGGAACTTTGTATTTATTCTATATTTTGAAATAAATAATATATAATCAAACATCTGTGTTCATATAAATTTATGACTATCGAGGATGGGTGTAGAGAGGGAAAGTAAGTGTAACATTGGAGTATGGAGTGTGGGTGTAGAGAGGGAAAGTGAGTGTAACATTGGAGTATGGAGTGTGGGTATAGAGAGGGAAAGTGAGTGTAACATTGGAGTATGGAGTGTGGGTGTGGAGAGGGAAAGTGAGTGTAACATTGGAGTATGGAGTGTGGGTGTAGAGAGGAGAAGTGAGTGTAACATTGGAGTATGGAGTGTGGGTGTAGAGAGGGAAAGTGAGTGTAACATTGGAGTATGGAGTGTGGGTGTAGAGAGGGAAAGTGAGTGTAACATTGGAGTATGGAGTGTGGGGTGTAGAGAGGGAAAGTGAGTGTAACATTGGAGTATAGAGGATGGGTGTAGAGAGGGAAAGTGAGTGTAACATTGGAGTATGGAGTGTGGGTGTAGAGAGGGTAAGTGTCAGTGAGTGTAACATTGGAGTATGGAGTGTGGGGGTAGAGAGGGTAAGTGTCAGTGAGTGTAACATTGGAGTATCAAGGATGGGTGTAGAGAGGGAAAGTAAGTGTAACATTGGAGTATGGGAGTGTGGGTGTAGAGAGGGAAAGTGAGTGTAACATTGGAGTATGGGTGTAGAGAGGGAAAGTGAGTGTAACATTGGAGTATGGAGTGTGGGTGTAGAGAGGGAAAGTGAGTGTAACATTGGAGTATGGAGTGTGGGTGTAGAGAGGGGAAGTGAGTGTAACATTGGAGTATGGAGTGTGGGTGTAGAGAGGGAAAGTGAGTGTAACATTGGAGTATAGAGGATGGGTGTAGAGAGGGAAAGTGAGTGTAACATTGGAGTATGGAGTGTGGGTGTAGAGAGGGTAAGTGTCAGTGAGTGTAACATTGGAGTATGGAGTGTGGGTGTAGAGAGGGTAAGTGTCAGTGAGTGTAACATTGGAGTATCAAGGATGGGTGTAGAGAGGGAAAGTAAGTGTAACATTGGAGTATGGAGTGTGGGTGTAGAGAGGGAAAGTGAGTGTAACATTGGAGTATGGAGTGTGGGTGTAGAGAGGGAAAGTGAGTGTAACATTGGAGTATGGAGTATGGGTGTGGAGAGGGAAAGTGAGTGTAACATTGGAGTATGGAGTGTGGGTGTAGAAAGGGAAAAGTGAGTATCATTGGAGTATGGAGTGTGGGTGTGGAGAAGGAAATTGAGTGTAACATTGGAGTATGGAGTGTGGGTGTGGAGAGGGAAAGTGAGTGTAACATTGGAGTATGGAGTGTGGGTGTGGAGAGGGAAAGTGAGTGTAACATTGGAGTATGGAGTGTGGGTGTAGAAAGGGAAAAGTGAGTGTATCATTGGAGTATGGAGTGTGGGTGTGGAGAGGGAAATTGAGTGTAACATTGGAGTATGGAGTGTGGGTGTAGAGAGGGAAAGTGAGTGTAACATTGGAGTATGGAGTGTGGGTGTACAGAGGGAAAGTGAGTGTAACATTGGAGTATGGAGTGTGGGTGTGGAGAGGGAAAGTGAGTGTAACATTGGAGTATGGAGTATGGGTGTGGAGAGGGAAAGTGAGTGTAACATTGGAGTATGGAGTGTGGGTGTAGAGAGGGTAAGTGTCAGTGAGTGTAACATTGGAGTATCAAGGATGGGTGTAGAGAGGGAAAGTAAGTGTAACATTGGAGTATGGAGTGTGGGTGTAGAGAGGGAAAGTGAGTGTAACATTGGAGTATGGAGTGTGGGTGTAGAGAGGGAAAGTGAGTGTAACATTGGAGTATGGAGTATGGGTGTGGAGAGGGAAAGTGAGTGTAACATTGGAGTATGGAGTGTGGGTGTAGAAAGGGAAAAGTGAGTATCATTGGAGTATGGAGTGTGGGTGTGGAGAGGAAATTGAGTGTAACATTGGAGTATGGAGTGTGGGTGTGGAGAGGGAAAGTGAGTGTAACATTGGAGTATGGAGTGTGGGTGTGGAGAGGGAAAGTGAGTGTAACATTGGAGTATGGAGTGTGGGTGTAGAAAGGGAAAAGTGAGTGTATCATTGGAGTATGGAGTGTGGGTGTGGAGAGGGAAATTGAGTGTAACATTGGAGTATGGAGTGTGGGTGTAGAGAGGGAAAGTGAGTGTAACATTGGAGTATGGAGTGTGGGTGTACAGAGGGAAAGTGAGTGTAACATTGGAGTATGGAGTGTGGGTGTGGAGAGGGAAAGTGAGTGTAACATTGGAGTATGGAGTGTGGGTGTGGAGAGGGAAAGTGAGTATAACATTGGAGTATGGAGTGTGGGTGTAGAGAGGGAAAGTGAGTGTAACATTGGAGTATGGGTGTAGAGAGGGAAAGTGAGTGTAACATTGGGAGTGTGGGTTGTAGAGAGCGAAAGTGAGTGTAACATTGGAGTATGGAGTGTGGGTGTAGAGAGGGAAAGTGAGTTGTAAACATTGAGTATGGAGTGTGGGTGTAGAGAGGGAAAGTGAGTGTAACATTGGAGTATGGAGTGTGGGTGTAGGAGAGGGAAAGTGAGTGTAACATTGGAGTATGGAGTGTGGGTGTGAGAGAGGAAAGGTGAGTGTAACATTGGAGTATGGAGTATGATGTGTATAGAGGGAAAAGTGAGTATAACATTGGAGTATGGGTGTAGAGAGGGAAAGTGAGTGTAACATTGGAGTATGGAGTGTGGTGTAGAGAGGAAAGTGAGTGTAAACATTGGAGTATGGAGTATGGGTTGTGGAGAGGGAAAGTGAGTGTAACATTGGAGTATGGGAGTTGGGTGTAGAAAGGGAAAAGTGAGTTATCATTGAGTATGGAGTGTGGGTGTGGAGAGGGAAATTGAGTGTAACATTGGAGTATGGAGTTGGGTTTTAGAGAGGGAAGTGAGTGTAACATTGGATTATGGAGAGGAGGTGATGGAGTATTTTGATGGGAAAGTGAGTGTAACATTGGAGTATGGAGTGTGGGTGTGGAGAGGAAAGTGGTGTAACATTGGAGTATGGAGTGTGGGTGTAGAGAAGGGAAAAGTGAGTGTACATTATATGGAGTGTGGGTGTGAGAGGGAAATGAGTGTAACTTTGGAGTATGGAGTGTGGGTTAGAAGGGAAAGTGAAGTGTAACATTGGTATGGAGTGTGTGGGGTTGTACAGAGGGAAAGTGAGTGTAAACATTGGGTATGGAGTGGGTGTGGAGAGGGAAAGTGAGTTAACATTGGAGTATGGAGTATGGGTGGTGGAGAGGGAAAAGTGAGTGTAACATTGGAGTATGGAGTTGTGGTTTGTAGAGAGGGAAGTGTCAGTGAGTGTACATTGGGTATCAAGGATGGGTGTAGAGAGGGAAAGTAAGTGTAACATTGGAGTATGGAGTGTGGGTGTAGAGAGGGAAAGTGAGTGTAACATTGGAGTATGGAGTGTGGGTGTAGAGAGGGAAAGTGAGTGTAACATTGGAGTATGGAGTATGGGTGTGGAGAGGGAAAGTGAGTGTAACATTGGAGTATGGAGTGTGGGTGTAGAAAAGGGAAAAGTGAGTATCATTGGAGTATGGAGTGTGGGTGTGGAGAAGGAAAGTGAGTGTAACATTGGAGTATGGAGTGTGGGTGTGGAGAGGGAAAGTGAGTGTAACATTGGAGTATGGAGTGTGGGTGTGGAGAGGGAAAGTGAGTGTAACATTGGAGTATGGAGTGTGGGTGTAGAAAGGGAAAAGTGAGTGTATCATTGGAGTATGGAGTGTGGGTGTGGAGAGGGAAATTGAGTGTAACATTGGAGTATGGAGTGTGGGTGTAGAGAGGGAAAGTGAGTGTAACATTGGAGTATGGAGTGTGGGTGTACAGAGGGAAAGTGAGTGTAACATTGGAGTATGGAGTGTGGGTTGTGGAGAGGGAAAGTGAGTGTAACATTGGAGTATGGAGTATGGGTGTGGAGAGGGAAAGTGAGTGTAACATTGGAGTATGGAGTGTGGGTGTAGAGAGGGTAAGTGTCAGTGAGTGTAACATTGGAGTATCAAGGATGGGTGTAGAGAGGGAAAGTAAGTGTAACATTGGAGTATGGAGTGTGGGTGTAGAGAGGGAAAGTGAGTGTAACATTGGAGTATGGAGTGTGGGTGTAGAGAGGGAAAGTGAGTGTAACATTGGAGTATGGAGTATGGGTGTGGAGAGGGAAAGTGAGTGTAACATTGGAGTATGGAGTGTGGGTGTAGAAAGGGAAAAGTGAGTATCATTGGAGTATGGAGTGTGGGTGTGGAGAAGGAAATTGAGTGTAACATTGGAGTATGGAGTGTGGGTGTGGAGAGGGAAAGTGAGTGTAACATTGGAGTATGGAGTGTGGGTGTGGAGAGGGAAAGTGAGTGTAACATTGGAGTATGGAGTGTGGGTGTAGAGGGGAAAAGTGAGTGTATCATTGGAGTATGGAGTGTGGGTGTGGAGAGGGAGAATTGAGTGTAACATTGGAGTATGGAGTGTGGGTGTAGAGAGGGAAAGTGAGTGTAACATTGGAGTATGGAGTGTGGGTGTAGAGAGGGAAAGTGAGTGTAACATTGGAGTATGGAGTGTGGGTGTAGAGAGGGAAAGTGAGTGTAACATTGGAGTATGGAGTGTGGGTGTGGAGAGGGAAAGTGAGTGTAACATTGGAGTATGGAGTGTGGGTGTAGAGAGGGAAAGTGAGTGTAACATTGGAGTATGGAGTGTGGGTGTAGAGAGGGAAAGTGAGTGTAACATTGGAGTATGGAGTATGGGTGTAGAGAGGGAAAGTGAGTGTAACATTGGAGTATGGAGTGTGGGTGTAGAGAGGGAAAGTGAGTGTAACATTGGAGTATGGAGTGTGGTAGAGAGGAAAAGTGAGTGTAACATTGGAGTATGGGTGTAGAGAGGGAAAGTGAGTGTAACATTGGAGTATGGAGTGTGGGTGTAGAGAGGGAAAGTGAGTGTAACATTGGAGTATGGGTGTAGAGAGGGAAAGTGAGTGTAACATTGGAGTATGGAGTGTGGGTGTAGAGAGGAAAAGTGAGTGTAACATTGGAGTATGGGTGAAGAGAGGAGAAGTGAGTGTAACATTGGAGTATGGCTGTAGAGAGGGAAAGTGAGTGTAACATTGGAGTATGGAGTGTGGGTGTGGAGAGGGAAAGTGAGTGTAATTGGAGCATGGAGTATGGGTGTAGAGAGGGAAAGTGAGTGTAACATTGGAGTATGGAGTATGGGTGTAGAGAGGAAAGTGAGTGTAACATTGGAGTATGGGTGTAGAGAGGGAAAGTGAGTGTAACATTGGAGTATGAAGTATGGGTGTAGAGAGGGAAAGTGAGTGTAACATTGGAGTATGGAGTGTGGGTGTAGAGAGGGGAAGTGAGTGTAACATTGGAGTATGGAGTGTGGGTGTGGGAGAGGAAAAGTGAGTGTAACATTGGAGTAGGAGTGTGGGGTGTAGAAGGGAAAAGTGAGTGTATCATTGGAGTATGAGTGTGGGTGTGGAGAGGGGAAATTGAGTGTAACATTGGAGTATGGAGTTGGGGTGTAGAGAGGGAAAAGTGAGTGTAACATTGGGAGTATGGAGTGTGGGTGTACAAGAGGGAAAGTGGAGTGTAAACATTGGAGTATGGAGGTGGGGTGTGGAGAGGGAAAGTGAGTTGTAACATTGGATTATGGGATTAATGGGTTGTGGAGAAGGAAAGTGAGTGTAACACTTGGAGTAAGTGGGAGTGTGGTGGAAGAGAGGGGTTAAGTGTCAGTGAGTGTAACATTGGAAGTATCAAGGAATGGGTGTAGAGAGGGAAAGTAAGTGTAACAGTGGAGTGTATGGAGTGAATAGGGTTGTAGAGAGGGAAAGTGATGGTGTACCATTGGAGTATGGAGTGTGGGTGTAGAGAGGGAAAGTGAGTGTAACATTGGAGTATGGAGTATGGGTGTGGAGAGGGAAAGTGAGTGTAACATTGGAGTATGGAGTGTGGGTGTAGAAAGGGAAAAGTGAGTATCATTGGAGTATGGAGTGTGGGTGTGGAGAAGGAAATTGAGTGTAACATTGGAGTATGGAGTGTGGGTGTGGAGAGGGAAAGTGAGTGTAACATTGGAGTATGGAGTGTGGGTGTGGAGAGGGAAAGTGAGTGTAACATTGGAGTATGGAGTGTGGGTGTAGAAAGGGAAAAGTGAGTGTATCATTGGAGTATGGAGTGTGGGTGTGGAGAGGGAAATTGAGTGTAACATTGGAGTATGGAGTGTGGGTGTAGAGAGGGAAAGTGAGTGTAACATTGGAGTATGGAGTGTGGGTGTAGAGAGGGAAAGTGAGTGTAACATTGGAGTATGGAGTGTGGGTGTGGAGAGGGAAAGTGAGTGTAACATTGGAGTATGGAGTATGGGTGTGGAGAGGGAAAGTGAGTGTAACATTGGAGTATGGAGTGTGGGTGTAGAGAGGGTAAGTGTCAGTGAGTGTAACATTGGAGTATCAAGGATGGGTGTAGAGAGGGAAAGTAAGTGTAACATTGGAGTATGGGTGTAGAGAGGGAAAGTGAGTGTAACATTGGAGTATGGAGTGTGGGTGTAGAGAGGGAAAGTGAGTGTAACATTGGAGTATGGAGTATGGGTGTGGAGAGGGAAAGTGAGTGTAACATTGGAGTATGGAGTGTGGGTGTAGAAAGGGAAAAGTGAGTATCATTGGAGTATGGAGTGTGGGTGTGGAGAAGGAAATTGAGTGTAACATTGGAGTATGGAGTGTGGGTGTGGAGAGGGAAAGTGAGTGTAACATTGGAGTATGGAGTGTGGGTGTGGAGAGGGAAAGTGAGTGTAACATTGGAGTATGGAGTGTGGGTGTAGAAAGGGAAAAGTGAGTGTATCATTGGAGTATGGAGTGTGGGTGTGGAGAGGGAAATTGAGTGTAACATTGGAGTATGGAGTGTGGGTGTGGAGAGAGGGAAAGTGAGTGTAACATTGGAGTATGGAGTGTGGGTGTACAGAGGGAAAGTAAGTGAGGGACATTGAGTACATTGTAGAGGAAGTGAGTGTAACATTGGAGTTGGAGTGTGGGTTAGAGGGAAAGTGAGTGTAACATTGGAGTATGGAGTATGGGTGTGGAGAGGGAAAGTGAGTATAACATTGGAGTATGGGTGTAGAGAGGGAAAGTGAGTGTAACATTGGAGTATGGAGTGTGGGTGTAGAGAGGGGGAAAGTGAGTGTAACATTGGTATGGAGGTGGGTGTAGAGAGAGAAAGTGAGTGTAACATTGGAGTATGGAGTGTGGGTTTTGTAGAGAGGGAAGTGAGTGTAACAGGTTGGATGGTATGGTGTACGTGTGGGTGTAGAGAGGGAAGTGAGTGTAACATTGAGTATGGGTGTGGGTGTAGAGAGGGAAAGTGAGTGTAACATTGGAGTATGGAGTGTGGGTGTAGAGAGAGAAAGTGAGTGTAACATTGGAGTATGGAGTGTGGGTGTAGAGAGGGAAAGTGAGTGTAACATTGGAGTATGGAGTGTGGGTGTAGAGAGGGAAAGTGAGTGTAACATTGGAGTATGGAGTGTGGGTGTAGAGAGGGAAAGTGAGTGTAACATTGGAGTATGGAGTGTGGGTGTAGAGAGGGAAAGTGAGTGTAACATTGGAGTATGGAGTATGAGTGTATAGAGGGAAAGTGAGTATAACATTGGAGTATGGGTGTAGAGAGAGAAAGTGAGTGTAACATTGGAGTATGGAGTGTGGGTGTAGAGAGGGAAAGTGAGTGTAACATTGGAGTATGGAGTATGGGTGTGGAGAGGGAAAGTGAGTGTAACATTGGAGTATGGAGTGTGGGTGTAGAAAGGGAAAAGTGAGTATCATTGGAGTATGGAGTGTGGGTGTGGAGAAGGAAATTGAGTGTAACATTGGAGTATGGAGTGTGGGTGTAGAGAGGGAAAGTGAGTGTAACATGGAGTATGGAGTGTGGGTGGTGGAGAGGGAAAGTGGAGGGGTAAACATTGGAGTATGGAGTGTGGGTGTGGAGAGGAAAAGTGAGTGTAACATTGGAGTATGGAGTGTGGGTGTAGAAAGGGAAAAGTGAGTGTATCATTGGAGTATGGAGGTGTGGGTGTGGAAGGGAAATTGAGGTGTAACATTGGAGTATGGAGTGTGGGTGTAGAGAGGGAAAGTGAGTTGTAACATTGGAGTATGGAGTGTTGGTGTACAGAGGGAAAGTGAGTGTAACATTGGAGTATGGAGTGTGGGTGTGGAGAAGGAAAGTGAGTGTAACATTGGAGTATGGAGTAATGGGTGTGGAGGAGGGAAAGTGAAGTGTAACATTGGAGTATGGAGTGTGGGTGTAGAGAGGGTAAGTGTCAGTGAGTGTAACATTGGAGTATCAAGGATGGGTGTAGAGAGGGAAAGTAGAGTGTAACATTGGAGTATGGAGTGTGGGTGTAGAGAGGGAAAGTGAGTGTAACATTGGAGTATGGAGTGTGGGTGTAGAGAGGGAAAGTGAGTGTAACATTGGAGTATGGAGTATGGGTGTGGAGAGGGAAAGTGAGTGTAACATTGGAGTATGGAGTGTGGTGGTAGAAAGGGAAAAGTGAGTATCATTGGAGTATGGAGTGTGGGTGTGGAGAGGGAAGTGAGTGTAACATTGGAGTATGGAGTGTGGGTGTGGAGAGGGAAAGTGAGTGTAACATTGGAGTATGGAGTGTGGGTGTGGAGAGGGAAAGTGAGTGTAACATTGGAGTATGGAGTGTGGGTGTAGAAAGGGAAAGTGAGTGTATCATTGGAGTATGGAGTGTGGGTGTGGAGAGGGGAAATTGAGTGTAACATTGGAGTATGGAGTGTGGGTGTAGAGAGGGAAAGTGAGTGTAACATTGGAGTATGGAGTGTGGGTGTAGAGAGGGAAAGTGAGTGTAACATTGGAGTATGGAGTGTGGGTGTGGAGAGGGAAAGTGAGTGTGTAACATTGGAGTATGGAGTGTGGGTGTGGAGAGGGAAAGTGAGTGTAACATTGGAGTATGGAGTGTGGGTGTAGAGAGGGTAAGTGTCAGTGAGTGTAACATTGGAGTATCAAGGATGGGTGTAGAGAGGGAAAGTAAGTGTAGATTGGAGTATGGAGTGTGGGTGTAGAGAGGGAAAGTGAGTGTAACATTGGAGTATGGAGTGTGGGTGTAGAGAGGGAAAGTGAGTGTAACATTGGAGTATGGAGTATGGGTGTGGAGAGGGAAAGTGAGTGTAACATTGGAGTATGGAGTGTGGGTGTAGAAAGGGAAAAGTGAGTATCATTGGAGTATGGAGTGTGTGGGTGTGGAGAAGGAAATTGAGTGTAACATTGGAGTATGGAGTGTGGGTGTGGAGAGGGAAAGTGAGTGTAACATTGGAGTATGGAGTGTGGGTGTGGAGAGGGAAAGTGAGTGTAACATTGGAGTATGGAGTGTGGGTGTAGAAAGGGAAAAGTGAGTGTATCATTGGAGTATGGAGTGTGGGTGTGGAGAGGGAAATTGAAGGTGTAACATTGGAGTATGGAGTGTGGGTGTAGAGAGGGAAAGTGAGTGTAACATTGGAGTATGGAGTGTGGGTGTACAGAGGGAAAGTGAGTGTAACATTGGAGTATGGAGTGTGGGTGTGGAGAGGGAAAGTGAGTGTAACATTGGAGTATGGAGTGTGGGTGTGGAGAGGGAAAGTGAGTATAACATTGGAGTATGGAGTGTGGGTGTAGAGAGGGAAAGTGAGTGTAACATTGGAGTATGGAGTGTGGGTGTAGAGAGGGAAAGTGAGTGTAACATTGGAGTGTGGGTGTAGAGAGAGAAAGTGAGTGTAACATTGGAGTATGGAGTGTGGGTGTAGAGAGGGAAAGTGAGTGTAACATTGGAGTATGGAGTGTGGGTGTAGAGAGGGAAAGTGAGTGTAACATTGGAGTATGGAGTGTGGGTGTAGAGAGGGAAAGTGAGTGTACCATTGGAGTATGGAGTGGGTGTAGAGAGGGAAAGTGAGTGTAACATTGGAGTATGGAGTGGGTGTAGAGAGGGAAAGTGAGTGTAACATTGGAGTATGGAGTGTGGGTGTAGAGAGGGAAAGTGAGTGTAACATTGGAGTATGGAGTGTGGGTGTAGAGAGGGAAAGTGAGTGTAACATTGGAGTATGGAGTGTGGGTGTGGAGAGGGAAAGTGAGTGTAACATTGGAGTATGGAGTGTGGGTGTGGAGAGGGAAAGTGAGTGTAACATTGGAGTATGGAGTGTGGGTGTGGAGAGGGGAAAGTGAGTGTAACATTGGAGTATGGAGTGTGGGTGTAGAGAGGGAAAGCGAGTGTATCATTGGAGTATGGAGTGTGGGTGTAGAGAGGGAAAGTGAGTGTAACATTGGAGTGTGGGTGTAGAGAGAGGAAAGTGAGTGTAACATTGGAGTATGGAGTGTGGGTGTAGAGAGGGAAAGTGAGTGTAACATTGGAGTGTGGGTGTAGTGTGTGGGTGTGGAGAGAGAAAGTGAGTGTAACATTGGAGTATGGAGTGTGGGTGTATAGAGGGAAAGTGAGTGTAACATTGGAGTATGGAGTGTGGGTGTATAGAGGGAAAGTGAGTGTAACATTGGAGTATGGAGTGTGGGTGCAGAGAGGGAAAGTGAGTGTAACATTGGAGTATGGAGTATGGGTGTGGAGAGGGAAAGTAAGTGTAACATTGGAGTATGGAGTGTCGGTGTAGAGAGGGAAAGTGAGTGTAACATTGGAGTATGGAGTGTCGGTGTAGAGAGGGAAAGTAAGTGTAACATTGGAGTATGGAGTGTCGGTGTAGAGAGGGAAAGTAAGTGTAACATTGGAGTATGGAGTGTCGGTGTAGAGAGGGAAAGTGAGTGTAGCATTGGAGTATCAAGGATAGGTGCAGAGGGAAAGTAAGTGTAATCCCAAGAGTATCAAGGATGGATGTAGAGAGGGAATGAGAGTGTAACCCTGGAATATGGAGGATGCACATGAGCAAATATCTCTCACTCTAGCAAAATCAAAAGTCTGACTGCAGGTATATTCAGTTCCAGTTTAATTGTAAAGTTACTAATGTGTACTTGTTTTAAAGTCAAGTTCATAGAATGCTGATTTCTTTCATTCGATTAGCTCCATCCAAGATATTTGTAACTTCACTTCACCAAATTTTACAAAGTTGTAATTAGCTCTATTCACTATTTTTTTTCGTGTCAATCTGTCAAAAGCCAAGGTCAAATCCAACATAAAAGATACAGGATCATTTTAATGTTGTGGTTTAATATAAATACTTTACAGGGTAACAAATAGTCAAAGTACTGAGAGTACTGAAACGTTTCTGTAAAAGCTATTTTGTGATATGGATGTATTAAGATTTGATATCTTTAAATCATTGTGTCTGAATAAGGATTGTAACTTAAGCAATACTAACTCTGGACTGTGGACTATGTATCTCAAGCAGCATTTGTTGCCCAGTTTTCCATCAAACTGAGATATCCATTTCTATTTCATATGGAAATTGATATTTATGCTAAATTCATCTATTTGAAACTTGCAGTTCAACTATTATTATGTTTTTAACTGTGGTTTTGATTTCATAAGATTAAATGTATTCTTTCTAATGTTAAGGTGAATTGATGAAATTTTCGGCTGATGCTGCAACATTGGAATAATCAAGAACTAGAAAACACAATATTAACTTTTTATATCATATCATTTAATAATAATTCATAATCTTCAGTTTAATTATGAAAATAAATAATACACATATATAATGTGAAATCATTTAAATTGTAGTCAATTCCAAATGTCCTCCTAGCTGGAAAAAAATACAGAAATATTTTTCTTACATCATGGTATATATAATCAACCACAAGAAACAGCTATGGTGTTATCATAAAACAATAAAATATGTCTTAAAAGACGCACCTCATGGATGAGTGACTCCATCCTGTTTAAAATTGTTTAAAATGTACTTGTCCTTTTGTAAGATGAAGCAATAATACAGGTAAGTATTGCAATCTGTGTATGAAGGACCAAACTGTCAATAGTGAAAACCTGTCTTGAGGGACCAACTTTTGGTTGATTATAAGAGGCAGTCCCTATAAACAGGTTCTGTTGTTTTGACACCATATACTGTACAAATTCATGGTCGACCTTAATCAAATTACAACACCCAATATATCATCACAGGAATGAATTTATCATTATGACAATGGGTAGGTATATAACAGTATACCTAGTGTTTATCCACAAATAAGCCCTCCCAAAGCTTTAATACTAACCTTTTACACTAGCGGAGGGGATTAACAGTATCTAATGATAAATACGGTAATTACAATGTTTTCATGTGGTCGATCACATTATCACAGTATGTGAAGGACACTGTAAATCAAAGTAAATTTTTAAGCAGGGCAAGAAAATTGTAAAACTACAAATCCACCAGACACAGTACATTTTAAGGGAAAGGGAGGTTTGGTAAAACAAGTTTTCCAAATGTAGAATTCATGGAACTAGCCATAAATTAAAATATGTAACATGTAACATGAATATTAATTACTTGTCTGTCATATAAATACAGTGTAAATATGATGATAATCAATAAATCAATATGTTATAAGTAATTGGTCCATCAAGAAGTAGACAATTTTTCTTGCCCAGATCCAAAGAACTGGTAGTGAGCCATTTGACATGGGATTTTTCTTGCCCTCTGAAATTTATGTAGATGACTTCATTCATTTTCAAACTTCAAATCACAAAATCGCTATTTTAGGTCGGTATTTTGAATAACTTCACTTTTCAAAATTTAATTATTTGTGATATAAATCAGTTAGATAAATAACCATGATCTAAAATTCATGATTTAAGTTTCACACAGTTTTTATTTACCAGGTACAAAGAATTTAGAAATCTGCAGTACAGAAAAACTTAATTCTCTGAGAATCTTTCTACAATAGTGTTCATATTCTGATAGAGCTAAACTCTGCAAGTTGCAGAAAAAAAAAGATAATTAAGCACTTTACATTCATACATTCACAAGGTCAAATGTTCACCACAGAAAGTTTATAATGAAGTGACATTTTTGGCTATTTTCAAGTCTTCTTTGTGTTTTTTAATAACTATTAGGTCAGTTTTCTACAATTTTTTCTTCTGATAACTGTAAAGGCTTTTGAATGGTTTCAATAGAGTTTTTTTATACACATATCACAAAGTTTTTACTGTCACAGACAGTACAAGTCAAGTTTCACTTCGTACAAATATCACAAGTTTTTGACCGTCATAAGCAACGATCACCCTTCAGTGTTCAACTTGTACTAGGGCGGGGAATGTTCGCATACGTAGTCTTTCTACTTCTGCACGTAACACAGCTACTTCCTGTGCCTGTGCTTTCGCAAGATCGACTAACTTCCTCCTCTGTACAATCTCTTGATATCTCCTTTCACGCCCAAAGTCTGATCTTCGATCAGCTGAAAAAAAAGAAGATATTACCAATTATTATTGCAAATGGATTGATATACACATTAAAAAAAATGAAGTTATAAATCATTATATACAGTAATTATGATATTGACGATGTCAGGCTGACCTCATGATCTGATCTACCCATGATTTTATTACAGTCTAGATATAATTTGGACTTATCATAGCCTGGTAGGCTGTATAATCATGACATTTAGCAGTGTTTTTAGTTTGACAAGTTTTGAATGAGTTAATGCCCTTGGTTTATTTTAGTAATTCATTCTTGTCTGGAGATCGGACTCAATATTGATCTCTAATAAACTAGCATTTCGGTAGAATTTCTGACCATGACATACAAAGACAAAATATGACAAAAATGTGACTCACCGTTGACATCATCGATATGCCGTCTTTCATTGACAGTGACGTGTAGCTCTGTGAGCTCATTGTCCATCTCCCGATTATCGTCATCCTTCAATTTGTGAGCCCGTCCAAGTTCTCGTAATTGCTGTTTCTTGGCTGATACTTTCCTCTCATGATGCTACAAACAAACACCATTGTCAGTCATTTTTTTTACTACTATTATTATTATTACAAGCTAACCGGTAATAAGTATTTATATATTAAAGTATTTAAACGGTAAAAATTGTAATCCAGACGATTCTGCCGTTGATACATTTATTATGAGGTGTTTACAAAAGGATACGATATTAACGTGGCCCTGTGGTCAGGGTCAGCTGGGGGAGTCAGATCAGACCTGCAGACCAGTCAATTTTAAACAAAGACGCACCCTGTACATGAGAAGTACAAATATACTTGATAGAAATATCCCGCAATTAAGTAATTAGATCGACTATGGATCAGAATATGAATTATTTTTATGACCATATCCGTAACCGTAATCGTCATTTTTGACGGAGGTTTAATAACCAAAGAAGAAGAGAAGAAACTGTAAAACGAAAGTAGGTCTAGCCCAACTACATAGGTTACGATACGATAACTATGAATTAAATCTGTGTTACTTTCCGTTGTATTTTAGCACATTGGTGTCTCAAAAATAGCGAAAATAATCCGGGAATGTTCAATGATCTTCTGTTTTTAGTATCGTTGTGCTTTCCGTGTCACGTTCTAATAACCGACGCCACGAAATATCATACAGCTAATGGACCGAAGTGTTATCAACTCCAAACCTCCATTTATCGACTAAAGATGCCTGATTCTATAGCCTGCAGACTTACGGTTACGTCATCAAATGCATTTCCCGCGAAATTATTGGGAAATCTAAATCAATATTCTTAAAATGATATGAAGCGAAAGATATAGAAAATGTCTAAATAAAAACATTGTGATCAGTAGTGAGTACAACGTTAGAGTGCATTGTAAATAATTGCTACGATTCGCTAACCTAATGCATAAGTAATTTAAATCAAATTATTTTAAAATCCATATTTCGTTTCTATTATAATCTTAAAATTTGTAACACAAGATCATTTAGAAGCTTTGCAGTACTGACTCTTTCAAACGCACAGATGTTTTGATTTGAGCAAAGATGGCGACCCGAAGCTGTGAGGCGGTTTGGATTGGAATTAAAATGCGTATATTTCGGCAAGTAAACATCGTACAATGTCCCCGTGTGGTCAGATCATCTAATTTTGTCATAATGTATTCAGAACAGTTGTTGTTTGGTCGCTAGGGTCATTAACATAAAAATTCGGATTATTATATAAATACTTATTTAATTAATTATACATACATTGTACCTCAAAGAAATTGACAAGCGATAAATAATCTTAAAGGTCTGCCAAAGATAAGAAATGTATCTGTATAAATAAACTGTATTATATGAAACCATTTAAATAAGTTCAAGTACTAGTTTGAAAAAGAATTCAGTTTCCAGAAAATAAATAGGAAGTTTAGGGTACTGTCAAAACAACTGTGTATTAACTGTTGAAAAATAACAACTTAAAGACAGTCTCACCCTCAGCTGTGTCAGGATAGTCTGTTCCAGTTTTCCAATCTCTTCTTGTTTCTTTCCATCATAGTCTGAATTTGACAAATACTGAAACAAAAATTTGACAAATCTTAAAAAAGTTAATAACAAAATATGTATTTGACCAATTTGATGTTTAAAATAAAGGTACAAAATACCTTACCATTGATAATAAAAAAAACCAACTAAACAAATTACAAACTTTAACACAAGTTTACAAACTAAATTACATATGCTGTACAGTCAAATGTCATTACATGGAACAATGAAAACACTTCTGAAAAAAATATCCATGCATAATTAAGTTTGAAAATGTTTCATAATGATTTCATTCAACCTAAAATATGCAATGGCCGAAATACAAGTGTAATGATACCATAAGAACCTGATGTATCAGTGGAGTGACCAATTCAAGCATTTCAATGATTTAAAAAAAAACAATAAAAACAAAACAAAAACAATAAATAAATAAATAGATAAATAAATGAAAATTAATCGTATGGAAAAATTCTACACAAAATATGCACATTCACTGAGGGGAAGGGAATATACTACACATAATACTCACCAATTGAATTTCTCTTGTGACTTTCATAAATTGAATATCTTTCATTCTGTTTTGGAAATCTTCCATTTGCATGATCATTTTCTTGTGTTCCCTTTGAAAATGAAAAATGGTATTTTGAATAGTTCATCATAAATATTTTTACAATGCAATTATTATATAAATAGGCGATCTAGATAATATGTGTCAATTGCCTCAACTGGGTTAATTCTGATAACATGATTGTGTTTGTCTCATCATGCCAAGCATGAACATGCAGTGGGTTAAGGCAAGGGAATGCCACCATTTCTAAGTCTGACAGAAGAATCCTCATGGCCAGCAGGCACCCCAGTAATTGTAGTAGCATGCTGTGTTTGTATCACTGTGTGTTCAGTTTCTCCATTTCTTAAGTATATCTACCTAATGATGGTTCAGTTTTTAATAACATGGTTCCAGCTGAGAGATTTAAATACACATAGAAGAAAAAGTCATCTGAAGACATTGTTGATGGACACACGCCATTTTGACAATCAATTAACATTATGAAATTTGGAAGTCGATATGAGTCAAGAGACATACCATTCCAGCTGTATGATGCCTTTTCTAAAATCTTTACTTTCCACCATGCTGGCGATTTTGCTTTCTCCTAATTGCTGAAAATTTAAACACAACAACATGTAATTTAATTTCAACCTATAACATATCACACAAATAACCTTCATCTTAAAGCAGTTTTTGTATTTCAGATAATTTTAATGATTCATGATACACGTACATATATCCTATTGAAATTCAATGTGAATATTACCATCAATCATCAAGGATTTAGTAGAATGATTATAAGTAAAGTTATGTACTAATCTGTGTTAGTGTCATTTTCATACATCGTTTTCGGACCTCCTGGACATCGTTTTTGGTCAAAATTTTTCATGCGCAAAATATACGGATAGAAGTTTTAATTAAGCATTTTCAGCCTCAAAAAGTACCTGTGCAAAAATGTTTTTTTACAGTAATTATGATTTATTATGATTTTTGTTTAGATAATATCATGTTCTCAATAAACTAGGTGCTACCTACATCCTACATGGGATTTAGGCAGATAACTTTTCTGTAAGTAGATCCAATGCAGAGAATATCCATGTAGAATATACAATGTATACCTTGATATTGCTGTTGAGCTCCTCTACAACACTCCGGTGGATGAGGGCACTGTCCTTGTAGTCGTGGATAAACGTACTCGTATCCACTTCCACCTGTCCCTGTTTCAGCATCAGTTGTACTTCCAGGTTCAGATTAAATCGTTGTCGGTCATCCTTCAGCCTGGCAGAGAAAGAGAACAAAGCATTATTAAAGATAGGTACTGCTGTGTATCGTAGAGGAGAGGAAATTACAAGACTGATTTAAATTGGATTGTTAACCCTCTCTGTCTGCATTTGTGAGCAAAATCAAAATTAATGATGAAATTAGATGATATTTAGCCTTCTCTGTGTACAGCTGTAGATAGAATTACATTTATTCATTGAACGAGTCGACAAGACTGAAGGAATTGACTCGAAACTAATGCTGATGTTGCGTTTTGAATATTCAGCTCACTTGTTTAGAGTGTCATAAATGCCGTCTATATCGTTTTTTATTTGTTCATCTTCATCTTGTCTCTTTCGAAGGAATGCTTCCATTTCTGCCAGTATCAGAGCTTTTTCTTTCGTCTGCAACAGAATAATTATTTTCAAAACTTTGTAATTTAAAAAAGAAAGAAAAACAACAAAAAACCCCGAAAAATTCAGAGAAAAAAATCTAGTGTCATATATAATAAAAGTTCAATTCATAAACTTAGTACTTTGATTTTAAATACATTTAATTATGTATTTGCTTTAAACATTTAATCAGTCCTTTCATTTACAGATTTTGTAAACAGCTCAACATATTTGAAGTCAGTTTCTATCTTATGATAATAAGTATTGTGGGATTTTATCGGTCAGCGTTAGAACGCAAGGTACTGTGAAGGATGTTATGTTATTTTCAGCTATTTTTTGAAGATAAAGCAAAATTGTGAAAAACAGATCCATTGAAAATTAAAACATTACAAATTATGACCTTGATAGCAAGATACATACCAAGACGTCATTTTCAATCTTTTCCCTGCGATATTTACACAACCGCTGCCAGATGTGGGGTTCAATGCCCTCTGGGGCGTTAATATCCTTGTCAAGGTCAGCGATGGAGTGTTCTAACTGGTTCTTGGCACGATTGTTGTAGCTCGCCGTGGAAGGACGATCCGCAAATGGATTTGGAATTGAAGGATCCACAGAGGACGGTGCTGGGGCATCAAATCCTTTGAGGCGAGGAACCCTGCATGATTTAAGATCAGATATATATTGAATTTGAAGACAGAGCTTGGGGTAGACTTCTAAAACAGCCATCTTATATCAAAACATTTATGTATAATAAAATCACGATTCAAATGCTACCTTTGAAAAAAAAGAGATTCTTTTTGAAAACAGGAAATGCATTAATGGAAACTAATATTGGCCTGGAATGGAAATCTTGAATACCAATGAAAAATGTTGTTTCTGCATCTGATCTAATCTCTGCTGATTGTTTAAATCATTTTAATATTTCAGTCAGTTTCAAATAGAAATGTGCTGGTTTAGCACACTCTACTTCCTCAACAAAATATAGTCACACTTCAAATGAATTAAAGCCAGGTTTAAAGTATTTATCATATATAGGTATGTTTCTGACCAGAATAACTCAATATTTTGAGTGACTTGTTCTTAATGACTTTCAACAAATACATATATTGTTTAAAGTCTGGTGAACACAAAGTCGACATACTTGGGGCGTTTACGGAAGAGCCTATACAACTGGTCTTGTTGCAGTGCTGTGACGTCATGGAATTCACGCTTGAATGATCTATCCATGACCTTGTCCTCAGCGAGAAGAATGTCATACTGTTCTCGGAATGCATCAACATGCTTCTTGGACTCCATCATAGCTTGGGCAGTGATCACCTGGAAAAAAATAAATATATAGCATTTATTTAATTTACCAGAGTAGTAAAAATAAACACCATAACACAAAATATCTGTTAGTAGATTATTATTTTGTTATGAATATTATGTTTATATCTTGGGTAAAATATTTCTTATATAGTTTATATACATTTATCATTATAATAAACCACAGAAAAGCTGGCTCAACAGAATGTTAAAATACTGACAAAGGGACATAATTCTCTATACAGGGAGAAGGGCAAAAAAGGGGTTGTTATCTAGTGAGAAGGGAAACCAAATTGAAATGTAATCCAGCAATGAGAAACTTCCTGAGAAGTAGGATGAAAAGACAAGATCTCTGTATATTACATGTAGGCCAGGACAACATGGATTGTAGTGAGGCACACTGCCATCACAAGAGGTACATAACACAGTATATATATGGTATTTGACAGACACAAAGACTGATGATATGAGGGATGGAGAGACAAAAAGACTGATAATAAAAAGGATGGACAGACAAAAAGACTGATGATATAAAGGACAGACAGACAAAAAGACTGATGATATGAAGGACAGACAGACAGAAAGACTGATGATATAAAGGACAGACAGACAAAAAGACTGATGATATGAAGGACAGACAGACAGAAAGACTGATGATATGAAGGACAGACAGACAAAAGACAGATGATATGAAGGCCAGACAGACAAAAAGACTGATGATATGAAGGACAGACAGACATTAAAAGGCTGATGATTTGACTCATCTAATGGTTGGTTAAATTGACAAATATGTAGCTATAAATACTTACCTTCATATTTTTCTTGTGCTCCATGAGATGATTAAGATCACGCTCGCGTGTCTCCAACTCCTCCTCCAACAGGAGGTTGTGCCGGAGACGTAGGATCTTCAGCTCCTCCTAAATACAAATCACAGCAAATGTTGGAAAATGGTACTTAATTGTTTATATCCCCAATATGAGTCAATTTATTACTCTGATGAGGTTGGCTTATTAAAGTGCATTATAAATGTATAATCATTGCATGGGGTTTCAGTATGGATACTGTAAGGGATGTGGGCTGCTTATTACCAGGCCCTTACCTGTAGATTAATAAGATAATCCCGTGATTTTACAATGTGACATCTGTAAGGATTGTTATAATTGAGCCCCATTAATTTCTAATCGAAAATTAGTCACAAATGTATTTACCTAATTTCGACCTAAATTTTCACAAATGGCCAATAATTATGATTTTTGTAATAGACATTTAAGTCTGAAAGATAATCTTTGTGCTTATTAAAAGGATTTCTGCGCTCCAGAGGAATGTGTTGATTTATGAATAAAATTCATAAAATATAATTTTTTTTTTTACATTTTATTAAATTCTCATTTTCTCCTAACAGATTATAAAATATCAAAACTGATAACGTATTTTCCTGATTTTCAGTAATTTGAATTTTTTTTTACGTCATTCTACAGTGCTTGCCTACCTGATAGAGAACCATCATGACTTTGATTTTCTTCATAAACACCTGGTTCAGAGTTTCATCAAACAGTGTCATGCTGTCATGGATTACTGCCTGCATCTTACGAAGTTCGGCCTCGAGTTGCTAAACAAAAAATTAACATATTGAACCCAATAAGACACATATGGAAGACAGAATAACAGAAGGAGGTACAGGAATATTTAAAACTCTTCATCATAGATAAATTAGGCTCATGAATTTCAAGGTTTCCAAGAAAGTGGGTAGAATTTTACTGTCAAGGACATTCTGAAAATGAAATTTTTATCAAAAGTATGGATAAAATTTTTTCCAAATATCGTCCCAAAATTTGTCTGAACGTAACAACATGTTTTGGAAAGAACTTGAGGAAGTTGGATCAAAATCTTATCAATTTACTTCTGAAGATTGTGAATATAACTCAATTTGTGGAACACTATCTGAGAAACAGTAATCTTATCATTCATGTTACAAAAGAATTTTATGCAAGATATATTTGACAAAATATTTTATTATATTTGCATGTTTATAAGTGATCCAATGAAAGATCAACATACATGGGTCTTATAGCCTTTCAGAACACACTAACTTTACATGCAAAAAAGTCTTCAGCAATTATAAAACTTCTTTTACAACTTTGATAACACATTTTTGACGAATCTTTTATTATTCCAAACTCAATTTTGATATATCCCTGTAAAGATACCTCCCCTCCGACCCACCTTTTATCATTTTGTAATTTTCTCCTCTAGAAGAAAAGTTTACTTTGACTATACATGTAATTGGGATAGAAGATAGTTACCTTGCGATATTTCTCCCTTTCCTCGATAAGTTCCTTCACTTTGCGCTCATATTCCTTGGCAGCTTTCTGCTCATCTTCTGTCCAATCAGATTCTTCTTTCAGAGACATGAATGCAGGCTTTGGAATGTCCTATGGAATCAATTAAATTTTTGATAAACACCTGTAATTTTTTTTTTTTGCATGCAGACATTAAGATTTGCTAATCCAGCAAGTTGATATTAAAGCCAATCAAATATAACTTTTGAGTATTCTGGCATCGTATGTAATCTAACTTTTGAGTATTCTGATATCCTGTGTAATCTAAATTCTGTGTATTCTGACATCCTGTGTAATCTAACTTCTGTGTATTCTGATATCCTGTGTAATCTGAATTCTGTGTATTCTGACATCCTGTGTTATCTAAATTCTGTGTATTCTGACAAACTGTGTAATCTAACTTCTGTGTATTCTGATATCCTGTGTAATCTTAATTCTGTGTATTCTGATATCCTGTGTAATCTTAATTCTGTGTATTCTGACAAACTGTGTAATCTAACTTCTGTGTATTCTGATATCCTGTGTAATCTTAATTCTGTGTATTCTGACATCCTGTGTAATCTAACTTCTGTGTATTCTGACATCCTGTCTAATCTGAATTCTGTGTATTCTGATATCCTGTCTAATCTGAATTCTGTGTATTCTGACATCATGTGTAATCTTAATTCTGAGTATTCTGACATCCTGTCTAATCTAACTTCTGAGTATTCTGACATCCTGTCTAATCTAACTTCTGTGTATTCTGATATCCTGTGTAATCTGAATTCTGTGTATTCTGACATCCTGTGTTATCTAAATTCTGTGTATTCTGACAAACTGTGTAATCTAACTTCTGTGTATTCTGATATCCGGTGTAATCTGAATTCTGTGTATTCTGACATCCTGTCTAATCTAAATTCTGTGTATTCTGACATCCTGTGTAATCTGACTTCTGTGTATTCTGACATCCTGTGTAATCTAAAGTCTGTGTATTCTGATATCCTGTGTTATCTAAATTCTGTGTATTCTGACAAACTGTGTAATCTAAATTCTGTGTATTCTGACATCCTGTGTAATCTGAATTCTGTGTATTCTGACATCCGGTCTAATCTTAATTCTGTTTATTCTGACATCCTGTCTTATCAAACGTTATGCTGTTATTCAATTTTTTAATGTTTTATAGTTAGTCTAATAGTTAGCTTTTCCACTTATCTCAGATTTATCCTCCTTTTTAGCTTTTCCACTTATCTCAGATTTATCCTCCTTTTAAATCCTGAAACATATACTAGTACTACAAACCTTCTTCAGTTCATCTTCCTTCTTGATTTCCAGAACTCCACCCATCATCATATCCAGACCACGCTCACGAGCATTGTCTCCCTTTTCTCGAGCTCTCCTTTCCTCGTCTTGTTTATCCTGTATTTCCTTCTTCTTCCTCTGAGCTGGTGTGAGGTATTTCTCTACCTTAATCTACAGAATAAAGACAGTTAATTTCTACAGAAGTGTTTCTTTAAGCTACCAATTCTCATTCACAGAAAACTGTCTGCAATAAATAAATGAAATAAAATGATGTACAAACCCCCCCAAAAAAACCTTTAGTTTGACAATTGGCATCACAATCAATGCCTCTTGAAAAATTATGTGAAAATCTAACATGAAAATATAAACCTATATACTACATATCTTCTTTACAGTATTTTCAACAAAACTCACCTCACGGTCATCAACAGTCAGAATACTCTCGGGATTTTCCAGAACACTCAGTTCCGGTTCAATTATTTCCTCATTTATGCTCAAATCTCTCATGTTCTTGATAATTTTCTTGTTCTTTTCCTTGATTTTTGAGATATCCTGCAGCTTTCTCTGGTACACTTCCTCAAACTCCTTGTTGAATGTTAACTTGATCCGATGGATGGCATCCTGTTACAAAAAAAATTATAATTGTTAGGACAATATACAGAACTAAGAACCTGAACCTCCATGTTTACCATACTGGTAAAACATTGTTCCAAATAAATAGGAAATTTCAATAAATATTCTTGACATTCAGCATTTCCTAAATCTTTCAAATCCGAACCATCATATAAACTTTCACCTCTCATGAAATTAACCTATAATGACCTCTCACCTCTCATAACCTTTACTCTTTGACATATTTAACCCCTCATGACTCACCTCTAGAAGTATAATCTGTGTGGTCTTCTGTTCCCTGGTGTGAAGGTCAAATTGACTATAGAACAGCTCGTTAGCACCTCCAAACATGGCACCTGGTTGAACAGATAAAATGAGATATATTTTATTCCAAAAGGTCAGATTTATTAGTGGAACATCAAGCTGCAGTTTTAAACTAATGATTAATACCTTTTAGTGTTTTTCAAAGTTGTCACATGTATATAACAGCCCATCCCCCCCCCCCCCCCCCCCCCCACACACACACACAAAATAAAATAAATAAATTAAAAAAAAATGATAATTAAAAACAATGAAAGTAGAAATTCTAAACTAGCCAATTCATCAGTAACATCTTTATGTATACATGTATACATGTTTTGCAGAATATTTCTTATATATCATATATTCTTGTAAAGAAACAATTGCATTCCATTGACTAATTTTTATGTAAATGCACAGTTATATAATATATAGGAACATGTATGTATGTATGTTTTTTTTTTCTTTCTTTCTTTTTTTTTGAAAGAAAGAGAGATAACGTTTAGGCTTATCATAACTGACATAATAATTATAGTATTCTCATTAATCAGAGTATATTAATATTGGACAGTGTATTACAATAAACAAAGAGAAGGTTTCTGAAAAAAAAAACATATGCTTTTCAAAATGATGTTTATCAAATACAAAAACAAATAATCTCAAATCTATATTCAACGTTAAGCGTCAAATAGAAATGCAGTTTATTTTAAAATGTAGTTACTTCATGATTGTGAAATATCTATTAATACATTTACTTCATTCGGACTGACCTTAAAATCTCACATTTTCATGGTTTTGTTAAATATACATGGACACGGGGTTGGGAAATCCTGTTTTAGATAATGTTACAAAGCAATATGGAAAAAAAAAAAACTGTTAATAAAATGAAAGAAATAAAATGTAAAATAAGAAAATCATCAGAATCTAAATGAAGTGAAATATGCTGAATAAAAAACAACTCAAATTCAAATTATTTTAATATCAAATTAAATATTGAAATATTAAAGAAATAACCATACTGACAGAAAGTAAATGTTAAAAGTTGGATTATTAAAAGAAAATACAATGTAATTTAAAATGTGTTATCATTTTTAGAGTTTGGACTGATATGCCATAAAAATAAGATTTTAAAGTATCAAAACAAATAATTAAAAAAAAAATGATCCGAGACAAATATATTAACAGAAATTTTTATTCGAGAATTTTGGAAGAAAATAATTACATAGTAAAGAAAATAATTGCATCTGTATAATTTTGAAAGCACTAGCAATTTTACAGACAATTTCTAAAATAGTTAGACACCATACCCACTGACTGAGAAATAATTACAATATATATAATCTCTGGAACCAAGTAAATCAAGTGAATTTTATTTCAAAAGAAAAAAACCTTCATAACAATTTTTATCCAGCAATTTTAGAAAGGAAAACTTGTATCAAAACAAATCAGAAAGATCTACAAAACAATGAAAGTAGAACTTTTTATAACATAAACTGGAACTATCTGATATAGGTACTGTGAAGATAATTTATCATAATTACACACCGTATAAATTATAATAATTAAAATTGGTTTAACAAGGTTCCAATGAGTAACTAATAATAGAATATTCAAATTTATTTAAATATTTGGAAATTCAGAAAAAAAGGAATCCAAGGAAAAGGGTAAGAATTTGATATATGAATGAATCTAATCACCAATATCTACAAAATAATTGAGAATATTTGAATGTTTGAAATATTTAATCATAACTGAATGAATCTATTTAAAAGTGTAGATACCATAACCAAGAAAAGAAGGAAAAATTGTTGAATCTGCATAAAAGAAGTCTAGAAACCATAACCAATATTGGCAAAAAATTGCTAAACCTGTTCTCAGTCCAGATAAACCTGATCTCAGTCCAGATAAAACCTGTTCTCAGTCCAGATAAAACCTGTTCTCAGTCCAGATAAAACCTGTTTTCAGTCCAGATAAAACCTGTTCTCAGTCCAAATAAAACCTGTTTTCAGTCCAGATAAAACCTGATCTCAGTCAAGATAAAACCTGTTCTCAGTCAAGATAAAACCTGATCTCAGTCAAGAAAAAAACCTGATTTCAGTCCAGATAAAACCTGATCTCAGTCTAGATAAAACCTGTTCTCAGTCATCCAGATAAAACCTGTTCTCAGTCCAGATAAAACCTGTTCTCAGTCCAGATAAAACCTGTTTTCAGTCCAGATAAAACCTGATCTCAGTCAAGATAAAACCTGTTCTCAGTCAAGATAAAACCTGATCTCAGTCAAGATAAAACCTGTTCTCAGTCAAGATAAAACCTGATCTCAGTCCAGATAAAACCTGTTTTCAGTCCAGATAAAACCTGATCTCAGTCAAGATAAAACCTGTTCTCAGTCAAGATAAAACCTGATCTGTCAAGAAAAAAACCTGATTTCAGTCCAGATAAAACCTGATTTCAGTCCAGATAAAACCTGTTCTCAGTCAAGATAAAACCTGTTCTCAGTCAAGATAAAACCTGATCTCAGTCAAGATAAAACCTGATTTCAGTCCAGATAAAACCTGATCTCAGTCAAGATAAAACCTGTTCTCCGTCCAGATAAAACCTGATCTCAGTCGTCCAGATAAAATCTGTTCTCAGTCCAGATAAAACCTGTTCTCCGTCCAGATAAAACCTGATCTCAGTCGTCCAGATAAAACCTGTTCTCAGTCCAGATAAAACCTGTTCTCCATCCAGATAAAACCTGATCTCAGTCGTCCAGATAAAACCTGTTCTCAGTCCAGATAAAACCTGTTTTCAGTCCAGATAAGACCTGTTCTCAGTCAAGATAAAACCTGTTCTCAGTCCAATTAAAACCTGTTCTCAGTCAAGATAAAACCTGTTCTCAGTCTAGATAAAACCTTATCTCAGTCGTCCAGATAAAACCTGTTCTCAGTCTAGATAAAACCTGATCTCAGTCCAGATAAAACCTGATCTCAATTCAGATACCATAACCAGGGTAAAAGCTAGAGTTAATGTGTATTCTACAGATTTTCATAAGAATGAAGAAAATGTCTGTCATCAAAACAGACTAAATTTACCCAAACTTATTGGTTGCCCTTGATCATATTCTTAAACAAAGAATTTGTAAGACAAATTATTACATTGAAGACAATTGAAGTTTTACATCAATGCAGACAACCTACATTATGTGCATCATCCTTAGATCCAGAAACATTTCAGTGAGCATGTATTCTTCTAAAATTATTTATATCTTTAAGAAATTTCATTGCATTAAAAATGCCAAATTTTACAAGTTTATGTCTGGGAAATAAATGGTGATGTGTTTGTAGTTGTAATAACATGTATGATACATTAACATCTGACATTAACAGGTATTGAATCAACAGGAACTTAATGGTAAAACATTAACTATAACATGCTATTATCAGGAGTTACATTAACAGGAATATCACTGTATCATCCATGTACATAATATGTATAGATAACATAATGTGATCGGATTTATATTAGCAGGGATTGAATATCATTGGTATTGAATTACACTATAAACATGATATTATCAGGTGTTACATTAACAGGAATATGATGTTATCACATTTTTAGATAATATGTTTATATTCCATTAACATGTGATATTAACAGGTGTTACATTAACAGGAATATGATGTTATCACATTTTTACATAATATGTTTATATTCCATTAACATGTGATATTAACAGGTGTTACATTAACAGGAATATGATGTTATCACATTTTTACATAATATGTTTATATTCCATTAACATGTGATATTAACAGCTGTTACATTATCAGGAATTTAAAATTAAGTGACAGACTCATTATATTATGCAAATTTTTTTTCTTCTTTGATTATTGTAATTTTTTAAACTAAATTTGTCTTATTATCACTAATCTGTCTATAAAAGCCATGATGTTTTATCATTATTATTGTTTTACGGCCCATCAGTCATATGCTGTGTAACATAATGTGTAATTCTGAAATATTAAATACTGAACATTTCTGTCTACAGCTGAAATGAAGATAAAAACAAAATACACATACAATCATACAGCTGCTGTATAGTGGAGCATCAATCTCAAATATCACTGATATAGGAAATAGTATAGTACTTCACAGATACCTATTTGTTATCATTTGGGAAAACTATCACTTCAATTTAGAAAAAGAAAAATTACAGACTTGCTAAAGTCTTCAAAATAAATCTGATCCCCCCCCCCCCCCCCCCCCTTTTTTTTTTAAAGAAAAACAGTTTTCCTCCTGAATTTTAAAAAAAAAAATTCCTGAAAATAAAGTCATGAAACTAATAAAAATGACAAAATTTGGCCTCACTGGTAGGATATAGTAAAGCAACATGGCACAGATTGAAGGAAGTTGAATGCTGACTTTAAAAAGTTGCCATGCAGAAACAATATTTTGACAGAGAGATGGTCAGATGGAAAGGATGCGTACACATCTCTTTGCAGGACATAACATTGACCAACTTCAATGATTATATTTGCATGCAGGAAATGTAACACATTTCAGCTGGGATTGATAGATAAAAATGTTATCAAGCAATAAGTTACATGCACCACTGACAAACAAATGCAGTTTTCAAATGTAAAGATCAATATGTACATAAAAAATGATTCAAACTCAAAGAAGATTCTTTATTTTATTAGAAAGAGAAAGAAAGAATTCCCAGTGAAATCAAAAAGGGGAAGGAAAGCACCTGGTACCTGGTAGGCATGCTTTCATTGTCAGTGATAAAAAAGCTGATAGAAAAAACTCATCAGATAAGATTGAAATTTGAAAGAGAATGTACAAATAGTAAAACAAAATGAGAAAAACAAAATATGTAACATAAATCAAAATAAATGTATACATGTATTTTTGTTTTCATCTATTTGATGCTGATAATTGACCTATACTCAGACAAAGGGAAAATAAGTTGTTTTACTTTTACAATTAGTTCCCACACTGAAGAATAACAGGGAGGAACCAATCAGATACGTACCCCCATTTTACCTTTTAATCTTCATCTTTAGAAGAAAATGAAGATTGGACCATCGGATAATAATTAAAATCATAGCTGGCCACATGCCCAATAGTTTCGTCAATATTTCTTTACTAAAGGGAATTCCTTAACTTCAAATTGTCCATAAGAAAACTTTACAGAATTTAAAGAAAGTTTCTTAACTACGATGTTTCCTTAAATCCAATTATGAAAATTTTAGATGAAAAAGAATTTATTTACATGTAAATATTTTTATGGAAAATTTAGTTATAGGAATTTCCTTCAGTGAAGGAGGCTTGATGAAATGGGGCTAGCTTTTACTATTAACTGATTACAGTGATGTTACACATGTAATTTCTATCTGGGAGATGTAAAGATATTTTCTGGTCAGCTACTATGGTTAAATATATCTATTAAAATGTATTTTAGCGATTGTATATTAATTTACTTACCCAGAGTATTTCCTGAAATATTGACATAAAAACAACACAAGTGAACAAAATATGTATGAATTTCAAATCGTGTCAGGGACAGTTGTGACGAATAAGGTATTTCTGTACTAAAAGGATGGAGCGAGAAACCACTAAAGCAAATTAAACAATTGTACAAAAATATTAAAGCACCACACAAGTTACCACTAAAAACTCAACATCACAACATTTATCTACATTCATCAACCAATTCAACAACACACAAAAATCAACTACAAAAATCTCATACATTTTAGACATCATGGGAAATGCACACCACAAGTTAATTACATGTCTTAATAAGGATTGTGTGGTTACTATACAGAATGTGGTTGTGCTAATTATAGATTAATATGTGCAGAAAATCAAATTTACGGCAAACAACACTAACAATGTTTTACAGCAAAAATGTTACGACAAGTACAATAGAATTCCACTGTACACCGAATATGCTAATGAGTTGTGGAGGGTGTGGTCTATTTCTATAGACTCCGCCTCCAACACAAGCTCCGCCTTTGACTTACCCAAACTGCCAGTGGTAGAGGGTTTCTCTTTGCCATCTTCATCAACATCGTCATTTTCACCCGCATCATCTTCCTGTGTAAATACCAAACAACTATGACTTCAGACCAAAAGAAACCACAACCATGAGCTTTAACAATCACCTGTGTTCTTATATAGAAATCTGTCCTTGTATATAAAATGTTTTTTGCTGTCTTGACCTGACATATATGTGGAATTTAATCATCATGTAAAGATATGAGTAAATGTTTTTACATATATAGCCGCTGTAAACATGTCAGTAATTTGACCAATACAATATTCTACTGCTCCAAGTTCAAATGTCAAAAAAAAAAAGCAATAAAACTTCGTTCTTTCCTATATTAGATTCAAGTGACTTAAGTAAAGAACATTGGATTCCGGCAAATTTAAGACAATTTAATCTGTATGAGTTCAGAAATTTCTATTTAACTTGATTGCCAGAAAAAAAAAAATTACTGAATTATTTTCAATGCTGACATAAAATAGTGAAATATGTCGGAACAGTAGGAAATATTTCGTTATTTAGCTAAAAATAAGTTTTATCAATATAAATTTTAACTTCACAGAAATTCTTTGGTTGACCACATCCATATACAATTTTCTTAAACTATGGGAACAAATGAATATAAAGAGTCTTTAAACATATCAAAAACATGTGAACATCTCTCAAAATTTGTAAAAACTTACAAAAACTTTTTAATGTGAATAAATATATGTATGAACAAAAACTTAATTGGTAGAAAAATGAAAAAGTTTTTAAGTTAGGTTTTTTTGTTTTGATGTGAACATTTATTGAAAATTACAATGTGTTAGTAAAATGTACTTGGTGATAGAGAAAGGTGAATATTGTTGATTTGTATATGAAAACAATCTTAATTCTGTAAACATATTAAAATATGTGAATAATAACAGTGAACATATACAGTAAAAGTAACGATTAGAAATAAAATATTTATTTTTTCTTAAACATAGAACTAGAATGAGTCATAACCATGGCTTATTTAGCTAAAATCAAACCAGTCTGCTTTTTATCAGTATCAAAACTAACAGATGGAAGAGAATAGTTCTGTTTCAATTTTTTCTGACAAGCATCTTTCGTTGATACTAGTGCAGTAAGCCATGATATAACAATAAAAAACAGTTATGTAAATTACTTTAAAAAATTGTGAAGATAAAGTACAGTATACAAGAAATTGAATATATTAACAATCATGCTTGTAATAAAAATGGCATCATGATGGTCAAAGCACATGCAAAAACTTTCAATTGATAATCCAAATTCAATCAATCTTTAGTGACATTATAATCACTATTGAAATTAGCATTGATTGAATTTTGATCAAAATTGAAAAAATTTTTTTTTTTGAGATGGCCCTTCACATAGACCATTCAAAAAGGGTTTTGAGATGACCCAAATAATCATGATGCCATGTTTGCAGTTACTTACATTACCATACATCTGCTGATGTATCATACTTAGTAATAGCTACACAAGTAAAATATATACAATGAGGTAACACTGACATTATAGATATTAAACAGGTTGGGAACAGTCTCGATATATTGCACGACATCAACTTTGTATTTGGCAAAAGTGTTCCCAATTAAGACATGATTGATATTTAGCACCTCTTTTGGGTTATTATAAACAACATTTGTTTTGACAGTTCTTAATTTCATGACAAATTTCTTGAAATTTACATCTTCCAGAAAAATGTTGTTTTTTTTATATTGTAAAATCACTGAAAATTGGCAAAAAGTGAAAACTGTTCAAACACATGTGTAAAATATAAAGTTGTCTGACAAAATCAAGACAGCTAGTCTTTAGTTTAGTCACCAAGGGAGTTAATTCCTAGCATGTTCATGGCAAATTCTGCCCCTTTTACCAGATACAAAAAGTTACATTTGTACATTAAAATGTACAGGCAAAATAGATAGGCTGTATAAATATGATATTGAAACTACATATACTGGTACATAGCTTCATGGTGTACTAATATGAATATTCAGAGTTACTTCCCCTTGTTCCAATTCACAAAGTTTACATACGATGCACAGTTATATGTAGTGCAATAATTAGTATGAAGCATATGTGAAGCAAAGCTTCCAATTAATTCTCTTTAGTGCTCAAAGTAATCTTAAATCTGCCGCACAGTTTCTTTATAAGTATACATTTGTACTAAGTTAAAGGATCCACTATCCAATCCAAGAGATTTCAGGTTTTACCTTATCCAAACATTTTAGTAGGATTTATCATGTCAGGTTGGATTCTATGACTTTTTGATTTGCACATTCAAATTATTAAGTAATTAGTTCATCTAACATTAAATTAAAGAGAAGTTTTTTGCCCAGCTTATGACTGAAGAAATATTATGATTTAAAATTGGGTCTTCAAGGTTTTTTTTAAATTTGACAAAATCAATTTTAACTTCAAGTAGATATCAAACCCTTCCCATATGATACATTTATTTCTTCTCCTATTTTTCACTTGCATGCATATTCTATATTGTATATTTCTATACAATACAAAATCAAGGCAAATATTGGATCATCACTACAAGCTCTATAGAAATATAGACTTGTGTTTTTGAGTTTTAAAAAACACTTATGAATACCAATTTTATTGAGGTGTCACTAAAGTTGTAGCATCGTTTTATAATAATATTTCCACAATCAATATAATGATAACATGCTTGTTATGTAAAGCCAAGTAGCAGTAGCCAAATCTATATACAATGCATGTGAAAGAGATACAGGGTAGATTTAAAACTTAATTTAAAATCAACTGCATTTCACTGTAATGATTAACAGATCCTCCAGAAATTTGATACAAACTTTTTTTTTCAAGATTAAAATATAAAATGTACTATCTTCTACTTTCATTTTCCATACACGATCATACTTTGTTTTAATAACAACATAGGACTTACCGCTGTTGTTGTTCCAGTTGGTTTTCTGCGGCATTTCAATCTCTGCTTTTCTAGCCTAAAATTAAAAGGTATAGATTATAAAACGTTTGAAATATAAAAATAAATGCCTTCCTTCCCGTATGCTTTAAAGGAATTAATTACTTAAGACCATGAAAATCTGATAACCTGAAAAAAGATGTTATCAGATTTTATTGTACATAGCCTGTCAGACAGAGAAAATGATGACAAGTATACATGTATTGGAAGAAATTAAAGGTGTGTAATGAAGAGGTCACATGAAATATAATCATGTTATTATTTCATGGGTAAAACAATAGAAATCATGACTATTCAGTTTATGGGTACACCTCAACAAAATATCATTACTTTTCCACTGTGTCATGAAAAACATTAAAATTCAATTTCTTATCATAATTTCATGGACAATATGCAGAATACTACTGTAATGTGGTAGCATAATTATATTGTAATTGTACTCTATACAATTTTTTGAATCAGTAATATTTTTGCTTCAAAATTATACGTTTCATTTTTTATTTCCAAGTAAAAACAATTTCATCCTTTAAGTTAAATGAGATAATTAACTAAAAATAAGTCCAAATTGATATGTTGATATTTCAATCAACTTTACATCTTTTCAATGAAGGCCACGACCAGCTGGTTTATAAATGAAGTATACTTACAGCCAATTCGGCTACCTCAATTTGTCAGCGCATTTATAAATGAAGTATACTTACAGCCAATTCGACTACCTCGATTTGTCAGCGCGTTTATACATGAAGTATACTTACAGCTAATTCGGCCACCTCGATTTGTTAGCGTGTTTATAAATGAAGTATACTTACAGCCAATTCGACTACCTCGATTTGTCAGCGCGTTTATAAATGAAGTATACTTACAGCTAATTCGGCCACCTCAATTTGTCAGTGCGTTTATAAATGAAGTATACTTACAGCTAATTCGGCTACATCGATTTGTCAGCGCGTTTATAAATGAAGTATACTTACAGCTAATTCGGCCACCTCGATTTGTCGACGGACTGTGATGGTCTGAAGAAGTCTCTCCATCTCTAGGGGTCGCTCTCTCATCGGAAAGTTACTCACTTCCAGAGTGGAACGGAAAGCCTGAAATACATACAGAAAGTTTTGTGGTTACAGTTTGAATGCTTTTTGGGGAAAAAATGGATGAAATTATCCTTCCTTGAAACTTTAATTTTCTTAATTCGTTCGCAAATTTTTCCCTATTTTTTCTGTATAGACTGTGTGTCTGTGTTTTTTATTTTTCTTCAAAGTATTACCAAAAAGTTAATGTTTGTAAATAACAAAGGAAATTAATTGTTGTGGCAAGGATAACAAACATTAATAGATTATTATCAATTCCTTACCTGGATAGATCGACCTTTGACCTTCATTTCATCCCAGCATTCCTTCTTGATCATCTCCCTCAGATAAATCTTTGCTAAATTGTCAAATTCAATCTCTTCCTCCACCTAAGAAAATATAAAATTTAAAATCAGCATGATCAAAGGGAGATCATTTAATATAGTGTCTCGCCCAATAAATTGTAACATTCATTTTAACCTATATAGACTAATATATTCAATTTAATGAGTAGTAGTATTTTTCTTTCTGAGCCACAGGAGAATTATGAATACAATTAAAGCTGCTATGTTCACTTCCAACAGCATATATACATGTACATTATATAAAATAGCACCTACAGCATAGAAATTTATCTAATTAAACATCATCGAAATGATCTCTTATCAGACCAAAACTTAATTACATACAAAATAGAGGTGGAACACAATGGAATTTCCTAGGGATGTAAATAATAAATTATTCATGTTAGATTACTAGATAAAAGGAAGAACTCAAACTTTGGGATGGTGGTTCAGTAATAGCGTAAAATATGTAACTTTATTATATAATTATATAAAAAATACACAACAGTTGATTGTTTTAAAATGATCCTATTTAATTACTACACAAAATGAGGCTCCTTTAAAAAAAGACATTTACTCTTTGAACTTCTCCATCAGCTTCTTGCTGCAGTTTGTTCTGTTCTTCAATATCAAGGTCAAATTCATGGCGACCAAGTTTCTCAATGTCTGGAAGAGCCTCATTCTGTTTCAACATGCCTTGAATCTAAAATTAAAAAAAAAGGACTGGCATTAGAATAAAATATTTCACGGAGAAAGTACATGTTTATATACATTGTAACACACCTGTGCTGAAAACAGTACAATTCTAAATAATTTAATATAATTTACAGGAAATAGAAATTTAATATCTAGCAACAAAATTACTTGCACGAATATCATCCAAAGTCGGTAAAAAATTTAAAAGAAATAGATATGAAAAGCTTTATTCATTTAAAAATTTTGAATGCTAAATGTAAAGTTTCTATATAGTTTTCAAAATTAAAACAATGATTATTTATATTCCAGGCTTTTGACGGTTGAAATAAAAATGAAAGTTTGTTTGTTTGACCTCATGATATCTGCAAAATACATTTTGTACTTAAATTTCTAAAGAGTTCATAAAAAAAATTTAAAAAAAAATCTTTACTGTTCGCCTCATCTCTCGAATCTGTCCTCGAAGCTCCTTCTTAACATCTGCAAACTGGTTGTCCTCCTTTTTCAAGTTCTGTCAAAGAGTCAAAAGAAACTTTTTGATAAAATATACATTATGAATAGTTTGATTTGCAACTGAACTATTAAAAATGGAGAAAAAAATTATCTTTGTTAAGCAAGTTTCCATTTTAACATACAAGTAAATTCTTATTTGAAAAATTGAAGTTTATAGTAAAAACATCTTGATTCAAATTGAAATGTGTGTTGGTATTTTCACATTTTCAATTTCCTTTGAACTTATCTGTGCCTGTTCCTTTGATAGGAATATTTTTTCTCAACAAGAGTGTAATAGTTTGGCTGGCCAGAATGAGGCAAGCCTCATGCTGGTCAGTCAAACTCTTACACAAGGGTTGAGATATCTATGTCCATGGTAAAGGCCCATTAATGAACACAATCTAACAAGCATTTAATTGTTAAATATTTCAATGAATTTTTATGAGCAAAATTAATTTATACCTCTATTGACTGGACATTGAGCCACGTAGCATCCGAAGGTGGCACTGGTGTGGGTGTGGTGTAAATTTCATCCGCCTCTCTCGCTGACTGCATAGCTAATGCAATCTGATTGAAAAATGTGTCAACTTTCAAAATTAGAAATTTTATTTACAGGAATTTGATTTCTACCACCAATATAAGTATATCTTTGAAAACGGGCAATATCTATAACTTTGCTACATTTTCAAAATCGTAACTTGGACAAGTAGTGTTTTGGAAGATTTCAATGCATGAAAAAACTTTTTTAAATAATTAGAAGAATTCACATTTAATTGAATTCTAGAGGAAATTTACTGTAAGCCATTTTGAATCTTTAATTGGTTTTGAAAATTCTTAAACTGAAAATAAGAAAAATCCCATAATTTTTTTTAAAAAGAATGATTTAATTGTAACAATTTCGGAACCTGCTTTACCTTATCCTCTTTATCTGCAGTGGTCGATGTAGGTCGTGACCCAACAGACGGCACCCAGTCAGTCATGTTTCCGAGAGCCTCTTCCTCATCTTTCTGGATGGTCATCATTTTGGTTTTTCTGGCTCTGGATGCCTCCATTGCCGACTTAGCCTTCCCTATTCCAGTCGAGGTGAATCTAGAACACAAAAAAAAAAATTGTATAAAGCAAATGTTCTTGGCACATTTAACTGAAGTTTTCATGTACTTAAATTCTACTTTATAGAATATCTATAAAATATGTTTTATTAAATTTTATTATCCACTAGTACACCAAAATGGATATCAGATATTATACAATGTGACGAATTTGATAAATAAGTTTTCATTCACTTGCCTGAGGGACAACTGGCCTACCATTATAACACATTGTCTCATATATATATCGACAGCTGTTGATATGTATACTTCAATGTTGTTAATTTTCATGAGGCAACTATTTTCGGTTGCCCCAGTTGGACCACACCTTGTGAACATTCTACAGTTGATACTTATCTATTCATTTGTTAGTACAATATTTTCCTTGGGGTATATTTTCTTGCTATGATATTAGGAAATCAAACCACCCATTAAGATATCCAACTGTGTAGTATTGTTTGTGTAAAGATTAACAAAGTTTCTTTTTTACTTTGAATTTGTTCTCATATTTTGAAACTCATACATCATATTATACATCATAAAACATCATATTTTTTTGTATCTTTTAGTTGTCCTTTTCTTACTAGATAAAGAATTGTAATTTGGCAATTAAGAAATAAAAAATACTCACGCCCAACTGAAACAAGTGAGAATTCCGTCAAAGCCGGTTGTAAAAATATTCTGACCATCCTCCGAAAATGCAATCACATTCACTCCGCGGTTGTGGAAATCATGTGGAGTGATTGAAATAAATCGGTCCTGAAAAAGCAAAAATAAATAAATAAATAAATAAATAAACATCAACTAGTTAAAAATTGTATAGTCAAATTTGCTTGACATACTTCTTTTAGAAACCAACTTTATTAAGAGACCACCTATGTTAAGAGTCCACCTGTGTTAAGAGACCACCTGTGTTAAGAGACCACCTGTGTTAAGAGTCTACCTGTGTTAAGAGACTACAGACATGCCATTGGTCTGTTTTTAATTAAAGTACTCAGCAACAGTAATATACCATATTTGATACATCCAATTTTTTAGCAATATCTGTAGCAACATTATGACATGTAGTCAACTTTGCATGTACAGTGTATTGTCATTTACAATAAAGTTTATTTTCTCACAATTTTAAAAACATATTACTTCTCCTCTCTCTTATTTTGCAAAAAAAAAATTAGGCTAACAATTAATTCTTATCTTTTTTGTAATTGGGCATGACTGTAATGTTGCAAAATCCTGCAACTCAGTGATTAATGGTGAAATCTAATGATCGACATCCATGTCTCTAAGGTAGCACACCACAGTAAGACAGCCTGGCCATGGGCAATTTTTTTGTTAAGCAAATAACTCCTGTATTATGATATGTATAAAAAATGAAAAAATAAATGTACACTATAATTGGTATATCCAGTATGAAGTAGTACATACAGGCTTCACATTTATTAAAACAAAAATCAATAAATTGGTTCCGGATTTTAAATATCCGGATTTTCCGAACGTGTGTTTACACAGGAAATTTAGTTTGGCCTACAGCGCAAAATGGAAGCCCACAGAAAAGGTAAGATAGCGGAAAAACTTAATTTACAACATATGTCCAAACAAGATTAATTCTGTCTTTGGGATAGAGATATTTAATTTTAAATAGGTTTCAGAAAAAAAATTGTGTAGAGAATTGTGCCATTTTGGGTCAAATATCATAATATTTTGCAATTTTTGAGAATTTTTTAAGCTGTTACCATGGTATTCACAGCTCTAAAAATCACAGAAAATATCAGTTTACTTATCCTTCAGAGCTCTATTAAACTTGCAAATGTTGTACAGACTTCAAATATATATACTTTATAAGAGGTTATATGTAAGGTTAACTGGCAATGTTTACATATCTAAAGCATGTGCCATATTTTTCAGAATTTGGCATTTTTACTGTACACTGCTACCTTATAAGGGCTGAAAAATGTTATTTTTTGGAAATTGTGCTTAATTATGCTTGATTAAGCTTCATTTTAGTTCATTATTGCTCAAAAATGCATAAAAACAATTTAAAACTTGTTTATTATCAGGCTTGTCATATTAGAGGAATCAAGGGAGGTAACTCGCATATTTACCCATTTTAAGGGTGGGTTAATTAAGCATAATGTTAATGAGTCAGTGTAAATTGAAAAGATATTCTATGTTTTATAACAAACCCAAAATAACTTATTGGGTATCTAACAAACCATATAGACTGAATTCTGGTTTGTTTTACCTGATTTATTACCCCGTATCCATGGAAACTATTACAGTAAGTGTTATTTTTTGAAATATTTGGTGAAACCATTATTTTCAATTTATTTATCAATGGTAAGCATGTAATTTCAATTGATGGAGTGTACGGTTGATACAATATTGTCAATTATTGTCACTTCCTTCGGTAAAGCAGAAAAAATAGCATTTTCCGCATAAAATGGGATCAGCGGACACTTTCATATGATCATTGGTACATATCTGAATTACCGGGGTGGAAACAGATGACTGTGATGTCATAGGCATGACATTTTGAAATCTTGGATGTCATGTCATGATTTATCAGTTAGAATATTGCATGTGTTGCTAAGCTGAGGTTTGGAAAGGAATTTGGTTATTTATTATGACACCATTGAGTATTTATGACGTCATAGATACCATCTGATGACGTCATAGTTACTGATGACGTCATGGTAACTATGACGTCATATTACAAGGCTAAATTTGATAGTTGTATAGTATTTTTTGCTTGATTACATGCACAGAGACTCAAAGTACCACATTCAACTCAAAACACAACTTTATTCAAGAGATATACAGAATTATGGGAGTTTTCATCTTTAAAATTACCTCCCCTTATTACTGGATTGGGAGAAAAAGTTGTCAAAATACACCTCTCAGGGAAATCAGCAATACTCGGTGACTATTAAAGATACACAGTAACCCGATATGTCATTTTGTTCGTCGGAACATATTCTAGACATTCATGGGGTTTTTAGTAAAATTAGAATTAACAAAAGTGATGTATAAGGTAGCACACCACAGTAAGACAGCCTGGCCATGGGCAATTTTTTTGTTAAGCAAATAACTCCTGTATTATGATATGTATAAAAAATGAAAAAATAAATGTACACTATAATTGGTATATCCAGTATGAAGTAGTACATACAGGCTTCACATTTATTAAAACAAAAATCAATAAATTGGTTCCGGATTTTAAATATCCGGATTTTCCGAACGTGTGTTTACACAGGAAATTTAGTTTGGCCTACAGCGCAAAATGGAAGCCCACAGAAAAGGTAAGATAGCGGAAAAACTTAATTTACAACATATGTCCAAACAAGATTAATTCTGTCTTTGGGATAGAGATATTTAATTTTAAATAGGTTTCAGAAAAAAAATTGTGTAGAGAATTGTGCCATTTTGGGTCAAATATCATAATATTTTGCAATTTTTGAGAATTTTTTAAGCTGTTACCATGGTATTCACAGCTCTAAAAATCACAGAAAATATCAGTTTACTTATCCTTCAGAGCTCTATTAAACTTGCAAATGTTGTACAGACTTCAAATATATATACTTTATAAGAGGTTATATGTAAGGTTAACTGGCAATGTTTACATATCTAAAGCATGTGCCATATTTTTCAGAATTTGGCATTTTTACTGTACACTGCTACCTAAAATGTTGAATTTAGGGACCATACTTACCATGGTTGAAGTTGCCCTGATCATGACAGAGCCGTCAGAGCCACAGGTGGCAAGCCATTTACCATGGGGAGACAACTGTAGTTTACCCCCTGGAAGCTGGTGACCCTGGAATTCAGCCTCAGGTAAAACTGCCACAGGTTTACCCTAGTGAAGCAAATAATACACATTTTAAATGGTCACATTTTACAAGTTTTTAAGGGAAACTTTCCTTAACGAATTTAGTATATTTACGACAATTTAAGTTTTTTTTTTTTCCTTTATTGCACTGCTTGGAACCCTCTACTACTGAACATGCTTTGTCATTCTACTAATGTAATCTAATGTAACACATATTGTGGAATTTTTTATCCAATTTCTCTTTGAACTTTTTCAACAACTTACTGCTTGAAATACAAAATCTTGAATACAGAAACAACAAAGAAGAATACTTACATCGGGTGTTTCGGCAGGGAGACTAAGCTGGTGGATTCGGCGGGAATTCTGTGCCATGGTGTATACAGTTTGATTCTCACCGATGGCTGCTCCATAACTTGGTGTGGAGAAAGTCATTGAAAGTTTCTTGATGGAGGCATCCTTGAAGTCATATTTCAAACTGTTTACGTTCTTCTTCAAATCTGAAATCCAAAGAAAAAAAAAACAGAATGAAACTTCACAATTGTTTGTATTTCTTTTTTTTCCTGTCATTTTTTTTTCTTCTTAATTTCATTGTTATACCTACCTTTTTTGCTATATTTGAATGTTTTTCATACAATTCAGTGACAAACCAATTACTTTGACTCAGATTGTGGTAATATTTAAAAAAAAAAAAATGAAAAAACCAAAAGTAAATGAATAAATAAAACAAAAAGAAAAAGAAAAAAACCATTTACATGTTCCTTTTAATCTGAGCCTGCATATATCCCATTGTTTTTTCTGCATTGTTTTTTCTTAGGAAACAAAACATACTTGTTTTGGATGCTTTATAAAGATTTTTTTATACCCTGTCACCTATTATTCCCACTTCTGATACCAAGAATAGCCTATTTGGTATCAGGTGTGGGTGTGACTGTTTAAATTTATATGTGTTATTTTATTTCTGATGTCACATCAATCTTCTTGACACAATATTAATATTAGCCAAATTAAGTGACAAATTAATTGTTAAATACAATACATTTCTCAATCATATTAAAAGAAAAATTACAGCCATCATTATAATACAGAACAAAAATACACATAAAACTTCATTAAACTTTTCAAAATTAAGAATGAATTGCAGTCTCAACAATTTAATTCCACGTGTATACTAGCTTATGGTTGTGAACCTCTTATATTACAATTTTCTAAGACAATGACTCTGATGAATGCAATGAAACTAGTTCATTTGTTTTATCTATCCTGGAATATATTTTGAATGTTTCATGAAATAGTTCAAATCATTGTTTAAATCAAATTCAACCACAACACAAACATAATGTCACATTTTATAATTTGAAAATATTTTTACCGTTTTGGTCTTAATCAAGGATCTTAAATGAGTGGCTATGTTTTTGAAATATATTAAATAAGTTCAATAATTTGCTATGTCATGTTATTTTGAATTAATTAGTTATTGAACTCTTTCAATAAATTCCATAAGACAATGCCACGAGTCAGCTCTGTTTATCACAAAACTTGTATTTATGAGAATATAAGTAAAAATTCCAAATCAATTTCTATATACGGTAAGTAGGCAAATTTTGACTTAGGACTGTATGGGTTTTCCTATAGAGACAATCATGGTATGTTATAAAATATATTGTCACAACAGAGTTACTACCCATGTTGTATGATATTTATGATAGCCGTATTACATGTAAACAGGCCAGTTATATGATAAAAGCAATGAAACCTACAACATTTCCACATATGATTAATAATGAAATGAAGATTAAATGAAAATAATTGCCATTGATTTATAAAAAACATAATGTTTCTTATCACACCACCAAATCATCACTTAAGAATTAGAAAAGATCCAAAACCCTACACACTTCCACCGTGGAATCTCCAAAACCCTACACTCTTCCACCGTGGACACCAAAACCCTACACACTTCCACTGTGGAATCACCAAAACCAATATTAGTGTTTGTTTTGTTCTCCTGTTTTACAGGTGGTCCTTTTCCTGACAACTATACATACCTTCTGCAGACAATGACCCCATGTCAAATGCCTTAAAACTTGACTTTTCTATTGAGTGACAAGTTCAAGGTCATTTAAGTTCATTACATGATAAACAAAAGTAAATGTTTGGTAAAACATTCAACTGACTAAGACAAAACACTTTCAGAAGTTCAGGTTAATACTGGTCCAAAATCTGGATTTCAGAGTTCACATCAGTGAAGTAATAATAGAATGAGATCACAGAGAGTTTTTCATAAGTTCCAAAAAGAAATGTAATTCTTATACAGCCATTGTTATAAGTGATTTAATAAATGACACTCACCGCCAACCACTTCATCTGAGAGTTCAAAGGATATCATATTTGTAGCGCCATTTCGCTTGTTTCCTGAGTTATTGGCTGTCACTGCGACTTTAAGCACATCCTTTTCTGTAATAGTTGAGATAGACTGGATTTCTCCGACAATGGCTGTTGAAAAATAAACATCATGAATTGAAATAAAAGATTCTTAAAGAAAAAGTCACAATATATAGACCTACTGCAATTCGTGATTGCTAAGTGAATGAGAAGGAAAATATTTCCCTTGGGAAAAAGTCTTGCTTCTGAGTAAGGGGTACCAATTCATAAAGTTACACAGAGTCACTTTAAAAAAAAAAATCTTTTTAGCAGTATTAATTGTCTGCAACCATTCATTTTAATAGTAAATTATTGAAGAAACTGGGACCAAACTTATACTGCAAATACAATTGCATTTTAAAAAACATACTGTAAAATTCCAATTGAATTTAATCAATGTTGAAACTATATGAATACATCTTTTGACAAAATTTAAACAGAAATAATTATATTAATATCAAGTTATTTTTGAAATGAATAAAAAAATAATGAAATCACATTGGATTTCAACTATAAAATTGTATCAGACCCCAGTTTCCTAATTCCCCAACTTAAGGAAATCTGTCGAAAGGCAGGGATTATTGGATTAAGGAAAGTTCCTGAACTAAGATCTAAAAACTAGGAACTTTCCTTTAATTCTGTGATGTTTTTTTTTTCCTATGGGATAAGTTTAAGCTGAGCGATGAGGACTTTCCTTAGTTAATGAAAGTTTGGCCAGAAACATTAATGATATAAGAATATATGACTTACATGTGAACCCAATCGGAGTAAAATTCTTGGAAGGTCTGCCGTCAAGGATGAAGACATTTCCATCATCTGAACCAGCCAGTAAATAACGACCAATGTTCTCAAATCTGTCAGAAAATACAATAATTATGCATCAAAACTAAAAAGTGTAATACATTGATTGTATCTGTGCACTAAAATAATTATTTGGAAGGACAGACAGGTTGGTTTTAAATATTAAAACCAATAACATGTAATTCTTCTTGAGGATATGTGAAACTCTATTTTATCAGCTTGTAATAAAATGTTATAAGAAAAAAAAAAAAAAAAATGAATAACAAAGATAAATAAATCACTTTAAAATCAACAAAATTATTCAAAATTCATTCTATGAGATGTCCTGTTGTATACTCACACAAGATGTGTTATCGGCATTTCAAATAATCTGACAGAGGAGACCACACGAGGTTGCTCGATGTCTGTGAAGTCAAGGAAGTAAATGAATCCATTCCCAGCTCCTACAGCAGCAACCCTCACCATTGGGCTACATGCTATACACTGTGCCTGAAGTTAAAAGACATTAATCATATTATCATATTTATCCACAATTTCGACCCTCTTTATATTTTAAAACTTTAAAATAACAGACTTAAAGTTGATGACAAAAAGCCCTCTCCAAAATTGAATGCTACATTTTACTCTAGGGTGGAGGTTCTCAAGATAAGTGTCACTGATTCGGAATGGAATGGGACATTATGGGATGTGACAGACTTGAGACACATACAAAGTAAGCATTGGTGGAGACAGCTTCAGTGTACATACGGGTACATGTTTGCTTACTACATGAGCTGGGATGAAAGCATAGGAAAAGGGACATAACTCATTAACTGCCACAAAATTAGACAGTGAAATAAGATAGTCAAATCCAAAACTTCAGCTCAAGTGTGGGGTGATTACACAAAGTTTTGACAAAAATGTAGGAGGAATTGACCTGACAAAATCCTGACAGACAGACAGATGGACCAATGGATAGTCAGCCTGTTTCCATATGGTATATCCCCTGTAATGTTGTTGCAGAGGGTATAATTTAAAGATATATTCATGGTCTGTACCTGAAATCCAATGGAGACGGATGATTGGAGGAAGCCTTTATCAATCGACCATAACTGGACTTCGCCATCTTCACGCACAGACTGAAACAAAGAAAATAGTAAATACAATTCTCCATATTATGCTTTAGTATTTCTATTGTAACAGGAGAGGTAAAATGTATCAACCAGACTGGGACTCGAACCTGGGACCTCGGAACTCTAGACCAATGCTTTTACCATTGGCCACCTGGATTCAGTCTAGTCCAGTCCTGCTACACTTTAGGGCAGTTTTATTAGTGTTACATAACCTGTCTCTACTTTAAATCCCTGTCTATATATTGGTAATGTTTGTCCCAGAATTTCCCCTCTAAATAGCACTTGGAATGTTTCTAATCTAGGTCTTATATATTCTGAAAACTGGAATTAGTTCCTATTCTTTGTATCAGGGTATAAAGCAAAAATTAAATAAAATTTACAAAAGAAAGTTAATTGTTAAGCTGAGGCACTATCAAGAAACAATTCACAGTTTTCCTGTAAAATGTTGACAATATAAGTACATGTATATCTATAACATGTTATAGGAATATGTTCATCCTTTTTAAAGCAGGTCATGAAAAGGAAATTTAGAAAACTGATTAGAATGATCAGTGGATTACAACATTTAAGGTTGTATGCCATCTTAGGACAATTATATGCATCTTCTAATAAAAGAGTTCTAAATGTTTCTTGTCATTTCAACTAAAAATTCTTTTTATAAAACATATTTTAAAAGTTTTATACTTATTGGTCACAGTAATGGAATACTGTAAATAATTTCTGCATCAACCAGTACTCACAGCAATATATTCGTTGCCGGACATACAGCTCATGCCCATGTAATTTCCATAGTGGATATTCTTCAGTTGCCTCATGGACTCAGGTGCCCCAGCCTCATATAGAAACAGGGATCCCTGTGGAAACGAGGACATACTCCAGTAAATCAACAATTTATATTATAATCATCACATAACAATGCAATATAAACAATTGTTCTCTATAATCTCTAGGATACCTTTAACATGTTACATATAAGACAAAGAATAATTATGATAAACTGAAAACAACAATAGGCTATTGTGTATTTTTATAATTCAAGAAGTTAACATTCTTCACTCTATAACATCCTCCAAAAGTCTGAGCTTTTTCATCTATTAAACTTTAATAATTTGAATAAACAATTACTGCATTCCAAACTTTTCTATCATATTGTGCTTTACACTAACTTTCAGTTTTACAGGTCATCCTTTTCAAGTTGCTGTTATTATTTTCATCCGTTTGATTTAATCATTAAATTTGATAGTACAAAAACATATACATATGTACTTTGCCCTTTTTGTGACAATCAGTATAGGTGTGTATACTTTCTGCAATACAAATAAATTATGTAACTGGTAGTCATTGTAACTTGTATTTTTCCATCTTATTAGCATACTTATACAGTTTGCACTTTGTACCTTTGTTGAGCCCAGTGCGACATGGCGGTAACTGTGTGAAAATGCCAGTGAAGAGATCGGGAAACCAACACGGCTCTGCTCAACAACTTGAAATTCATCAGATTTCAGATTTATCAGTCTCAAAACGCCATCCTGTATGGGAAATAAGCATATACTTTTTTAATTAACTGTATAAAATTTTTATTTTGTAAATTTACTTTTACGGAAATGTAGTTTTAACCTACTGTGACTGATTCTATATTTTTATCCAAAATAAGGGTTAGTGCATTTTTGATCAAGTCATGGTTAAAAGATAATGCTATGTTTTATTTCCATGATTCTGCATTTATCCTCAGATAAGCCCCCTCCTCTTGCATAAAAAAAAAGAAGGAGGGGGCTTATTTGTGGGGGGAGACTTGCTTTCAGTTAAATGCAGTAATGAATTCAACAAATTAAAAATAAGAAAATATTCTCCTAATAAAAACATCTTATTATCATTTTGTTTTATACATCCCTCTATTGTTTATGAGTTAAATTAGATAAGGACAGCTTCTATAACAGGTGAGTACAGAGCAAACATTTACCTTTCTTAGGACCCCAAGTATATTTCAGGAAGAGTTCAATAATTTTAAAGTTTAAAAGAATCACCCATCATACCTCTCCTGCAGCATAAAGTCCCTTTTGATGAAGTCCAATACAATCCAAACTTCCCTCGAGCATCATCGAGCTCAAATCATCTGTCACTGCAACGTAATGAGACGATTTGTTAAAAAACTTTTACATTACTTTCAAATAGTATCTAGGATAATATTCAAAAGCCATTTTCTATTTCATTTTAAGTGGGGTTATTCTACATACAAATGATACAGTAATATTTTGAAAAATAAGCCATCACTACTTATACATTGTATTTTAAACTAAAAAGATTTATATAGATTTATATTTCATAGAATCAGGTACTTTACAGAGCTTCTAAAAATGACCAAATATATTTCAAACATATTCATTGAGGCAAAATTTAAGAATTAAAAAAAAATGAAAAATATCATGCAGGCTAACTTTTTTAAAATACCACTTAATTTACTTACAGAAATAAAAAACCAATTAAGCTTGCATGCAATATTTTACTGATACATAATTTTCATTGAGAAAAAATAGCATGCAATGCTGTTATACATGTCCAGAGTTATCTCCCTTTAACATTTAATAATTTAACCTAGAGTTAAAAATGGTATCTTTTTCCTTTTAAAAGTGTTACAATTGGTCAATTATTTTTTTTAACAATTTAATAATTTAAAGTGTATTTAACCTACTTTTCAAATGGAACTTTATGGTGGCATATACAAGGGACTTCGAATAGACCACAAAATATGTCCCTGGATATTCATTCATACTGAATATGTTACAGCAGATATCATTTTCATCAAAATGTTGCATATGTTTTTACCTTTCACCTTGGTTGGTGAATCCCAAATGAACAAAACAATCACAAACATTTCATAAACACTAAATTTAATACTGACATCATCAGATACCCACGATTGATTGCACATTGCACTAGGCTAACACTACACTACACTATAAGTGTAGGGTTACTGTAGTTCAATCAACTGTGGATATTTGCATTAATTAGTAAACAACATTTAAGTCTAGCAGCTCAAGAGTCAATAGGTATTTATCTCAAAATTTATGTTTAGCAGCTTCACTAATTATATGAAATATGAAAGTCATTATAACAACAAAAAAGACCTCAAATTGTTTGAAAGCCAAACAAATGTTGATTATGAATTAACAACTTACTGAAAGTGAATGGAGGAATCAATAATTATTTTTTCAGCGATAAATCATTTTAATTTCAAACTTTATCATTTTTGTAGGGCTTTCTACTTTGAAAACTGATTCTACATCATTTACAGATTAATTTCTTCAGAATTTCATACATTCTTATGAATAAACTATCATCTAAACAGGATTCTTTCTCCTATAGCATTTGCGAAAAAAAAAAATCTTTCTAGCTGTTTTACAAATATTTCTCTGTAATTGTTTTCACTAAACACCTACATCTAATTATAACAAGTTCAGTGTTCTAGTGTGAAAATGAAATACAGCTACAAATTACCACCCTGAAAAATCAACCTCAAGTCAAACTTTGTTAACCCAATGGTGGTGTTAAATTATGATCTCTAAGATTTTTATTTCTAAAATCTTACATTTGGTAGATTGGGACCAATTTACATTATAAATCATCAATAATTCATTGAAATAAAATTATGCATAATTTGAATACTATTTAATCTTAATTCAGTCCCATTTTTGTCTATGTTTAGCAAAGTTTGACTTTAATTCGTAAAACACACAAAATACCTGTGTCCACTACAAGAAACAGGTCACAATGTATTTCTCCATCAGCAATATGGAGATATTGTTCAGGTATTGCTCTAATTCTATATACCTCGGCACACATTTGATTATACATAAAACAAAGCATACAAGTTATTTTCCATATTCAATAACAACAAAGCATTATAGGCACTGAAACACAATCCAATAATTGTAATTGTATCCATCCCAAAAAAACTTTTAGAATTAATCAATTTGATTCAATTGGATCATTTCAATGTTCATTGTTTTCAGATTTTTACACAATTTATTTCTGTTAGAACAATTTTTAATTAAATAATCACAACATATCTAATCACTAAGGTGTAAATAAACAAGTTGAAGATGAACATTTTGATTTATATTTTGATAATCACATTGAAAAGTTTAATAACTCTTAGTATATCAACTGTATAACAATTTATAGATATCAACCTGCATCATGGACACCCAACATTCAGGCTTTTTGGCTTCATTAATCTTTAGATGTCTCCATTGACATTTTTTTCATAAAACCTATAAAAATCTATCAATCTTAACAAATTAAAAGATTCCCTAAAAGCTTAATATTAAATTTATTAGCTATTTAAATAAAAATTTTCAAATTTCATTTTTTCTTGATTTGTCATTTTCTTTTAATTTCAATTTTTCTTGATTTTGTATTTTTCTCTTTATCTTTTTTTCATATTTCATTTATTTCTGATTTAAATTTTTGTCTAATTTCATATCTAGATTATCATTAAGTTCACAATCCTTTTTCACACCCAAATTAACAAAGTGTTTTGTTAATATCATGTCTACTGCACACAAATACACTATATACCAATAATATTCACACTTATAATCATACTACTGACGAGAAAGTCGAAAAATATACACGACAAGCCGCTATGTATGAAGTCTTACCATTGGTACCCATGCGAACACTTTTCTTCGCTCCTAGTAGTGCAATTTAAATTCATTACATATAAAATAAATTTATATCAATAATAGGTATTTTTTCATTACTTACTACTGAAGCTAAGATACATGACATATCACAACTGTTCTGTGTAAGAATGTATCATGTAATATGACATATCAACACTTACTGGGCAATTGGAAGATTTCTCTCCAAATGAGAAAAGGATGTAGGGACTGACTAGCACTAGAAATCTCAATTTTTGAAGGAAAATTATACGAAAGAGATCATAAAAAATGGGGAGGCCCAGGTGAGTCCACTGCCCATCTGCTAGGATCACCCTGGGGCAAGATTTAGGGCTTTTACCCATGGTCTTGCTGAAAAATCTCATGGAAAAACTCAAAATATGTTTTTTTTATAGGAAATTCTTATCCATTTTCTTAAAAACTCTAGAGTTCTCTCATAACCATATTTGTTCTAATAAAAGTGGCATTGCACATAATATGACCTTTTACAGAAAGATATATCAGGGGCAAACAATATGATGGCAATTTAAGTTATCCAAAAAACTTACACTTTATTTCCCCTGTACATGAATATATGGTAACTTACTTGTCTGACCAAGGTCGGCCATAGATGGACCTCTGCTGGCACTTGCTGCACTGGTGGCCCTGGAGAGTGGCGTCTCAGCCCTAGGAGGAGGATGGTAGACCACTCTGGCTTTAAATGTCTCCCCATCAACCTGAAAGTATTAAATCATTTAAAAATGCTAGAGTCATCACAAAATGTAAACAGAATGCTATTACCCCTCTTCAACTTCATTAAGAGGGCATAATTTCATCGCATGTTGGGATAACAAAAAAAGAAATTGAGATTCACCATAAAAAGTTCAACATTAACATGCTGTACCTTTAAAAGATGTCCTCCTCTACATCCAACATATATATCTCCAGATGTGGTCCAGGCCGTGGATGAGGGTACCACACGCGGTGACCTGTCCTGAATATCCTCCAGATGGTCATCCATGTCTCCCACCAGACCTGCAATGGCTGCCTTAGGGACCTCCACAGTGTATCGACTCATGCGTGTTGATGCGCGTGATTGACTCTGATCCTTTTCCTTCTCTTCTTCCCACCAGGATGAGTCCTCATGAGGCAACTTTACCTTCCTGTAATTTAGTGTAATATATTTCAATGATCAATTGTAGTAAAAGATTGTTGCTACAGCACTAATGGTTTTCTGGTTGATATATATGTGACATCAAATATCTAAGCTACTTGTATCTTGTAATATATGTGATAAAAACTTACAAAGATGTATTTATAATTTGCTGTATCTTTCATTTTTAATCACCTGTAATATGTTATCATATATCATGTATAGACATTAAAAAATTATTTATAAAAAGAAAATCTAGTGTGTCTCATAAAAGTCATAAAATGATTGAAGTTAACATAGTTTTTAAGTCTCATCTACCTCATTGATATTTATTTTTATGATAATTAACGGAACTTACTGGGGTTGCAGCATATAGGCATCATTACTCTGTTCCATTTGCCAAACTGTCAGTTCTTTCTCAGTTCCAATGCAGATCTGACGCCAGTTCCCAGGATTAAACTGAATACACCTTACTGGGGAGTTGGACACTTGTACGGATGTCAATTTAGTTCCAGTGGTGTATTTCCTTAATTAACAATAATAAAATTTTATATCAACATGTACATAATTGTTTCATCAGGTTAGATCAAGTTTACAACTTGTCAGTTTTGTTTTAAATACTCAAAAGTAAAGGCAGACTGTTAAATATAAATGTGACACATACTGCCTTCTGTATCAGTAAGCTAAGTTAAATCTTTAAAAAAACCATCAAATTTTATAATTCATTGCATTTAAAAAAACAATATCAGTTCATTATACAATGTATTGGTTATTACGAATGACAAATTTATATTTTCAATCCATGTATTGCAACCACATTAAAAAATTAATAATTCAAATTCGTACCAGAAAGTCAACTCAAAATCTGGGACTCCAGAAACAGTGGCCAAATATTCACTGGTAGAAAACAGAATGTTGTTGTACTCAAGTTTGGTACCACCTGTAAATAAAAAATTCAAAATCAACTACTGTATGTAATTGGAAAACAGATAACTGACTTTTGATAATGAAACAAATCTTAACTTTAATAAAAATAATATTGGAATATCTGTCCAAAATTTTCTGTTCCTTTTCTATAAAAAAACAACAACAAACTAAACCCCAAAACAAAACATTATCTCCAATGCAATATGTACACATATCATGATTTCAAGACTGTATTTTATTCCTTATAAATGGTAAAACCTTCAAGAAGTTTCTAATGTTTATGCAACAGATGTGACAAGTCCAGGAACACATATTTCTGATACTTAAAGAAAAGAAAAAAAAAAGAAGAAAATTCAACTGCTACTTGTTTAAAGTTTACCTTCAATAACTCCCAGCTGACGAAAGGTTGGGTAGACAAAGACAAATATTTTTGGATCAATGCATTTTTCAGCAACAGCAAAGCATTTAGCATTAGGATGAACTGCAAAAGGTCCCACTCCATTTCCCTTGAAATTGAATACAGTCTCTGCTCCATCTTCAGCAACAAACTTCACATTGCTTCCACACAAATAACAAAGAACATCTTTGTCCACATAAACTGCAGGTGCCCCAGAATAGCCTTGGGCCCAACTGGAAAGAAAATGAGATAAATGGATCATGGCACAGTATAAGTTGCTTTCAACCAACTCAATGTAAAAAAAAATCTTCGTCAGCTCTTTATGCTAGTTAACTAGAGGTTCCTATTTGATACTAAGCTAAGTAATGAAAGTATTTACTGAGCAGAAAGCATGATTCGGCTCAATGGAATTTCCCATAGAACCAGCTAGCATGCAGTATCATGTAGACTCTACAAGTTGGAAATCATGAGATTACTAGTTTAAACCCCAGTATGGGTGCATATTTTTTCACTACTCTTCTCTATTATATTGATACAATTTCTTTACAATAAATATACTACAAAAATATGAAATCTGTTCACCAATAAAGTAAACTGTCTCTTTGGTAACTTCTGATTGATAAACTGTATACATATTATTTTCTATTTCAATAGTTTGTGTGCTGTCTTTTTATGTACACATACAATATCTCTCAATGCCTTAAGCATGCTTGCTATATTTTTCTTGATGAAAATGGTTTATAGTCGGTTATACAACTCCTTTAAATGTCTGTCGTTTGTATTCAGCACACACTGTACTGTAGTGTAGGTGTAGAGTACACAGTAATTGTAGGCATGTGGAGTCAAAGTTCAAACTACCCCTTAGAGAATTAAGTGTGCTGTTTTCGAAGATGGTATTTTAATGAACATCAACTATATTTAACAAGGTTCTTTCATCTTAAATGGAAAAGGGAAAGGTTTCCGTTTCCCTGATTGATTGTAAACAAGCGGCTGAGTACGGCCACCTGCTTATGGCTCTGTCGGTCATATTATCCCATAAAATACACCAATTCTCCGATTTCCAAAAACTGACAACGCTTCTGTGATGTTCACTGAACTTCGAAAATGTGATCCATATACTTACGACAATTCCAACGTCCCGATAGCATCCATATTTCAAATGCAGTCAGTTTCTAATCCAGACGGTCAACCATCTTTGTTGGATTGTTGCTAGGTAAAGTTGTGATCTCGTAGAACATCGCGAACATTGCGATAATCTCGTTTCAGAAAAAAATAAGCAATTAAATATGTCGTTCGTTGCAATAGAAAGATAGTTTTTTCTTTTTGACAACTTAATGCATATAAAGATATGAAAATATAAAGTCTTTGAAAGAACAGATATTTTGCTTGTAAGTTTTAAGAAAGGAAATAAAGCTTTTGTTTGTGAAGCCTTATCGACTACTTTTCTCTGATTGAACTGTTATATTGTATGTGAAACTTATCAGAGTGCTCTAGTAGTAAAATAGAGTGATCTCCCCTTAAAAAAATAACCGGAGGAGGAGTGTAACAGTTAGCATAGCTTGGTAGCCGGGAGGGATAAAATAACAGAAAGCGGGTACAATGTCTGGTGACAGCACGTACGACTATTTCGGCGGAATTGAGGGGTAAGTATTTAACATATTTGTGATGGAACGCAAAGCTGTAAATACTGGGTTTGATTGCCAAAGAGTTTG